>NW_026057577.1:63783294-64016628 GCF_023721935.1 Panthera uncia
ACCTACGGGTTGAGGTTTGCACCAGACTTAATTTTCCTTTCAATTTCAAATGGTATATCATATGTGTTTATTACTTTTACGTTGAAAAGAAACAAACACTGCCTTATAGGAATATCGATATTTATGTGGATGACATTAAAGGACCAGTATATAACTCTTCAAAATTCTAATAAGATATTCATTGTTTTTAGTCAAATAAGTATTATTTACTCACTATATTACTGTTTTTGTAAAGTTAAAAGGAGCCATATTGTTAAGGCAAAGATATATATTAAAATTATTTAACTGTGTTGGCAAATGTTAGATGGATTTCTTCAAGGGTTCCAAAGGAAAAGAAAAGAGAGTGAAATTAGCAATAAAAAATGGCAGAACGATTTGCAAAGCATCTATGTACAAAGATAAGAGAAGTTACCAAAGAGATATTTGAACACTGGAATCATATTATGATATGTATGGGGACAAAGAACAAATGCCATCAGTGTAGAGCATTGAGTTGTATTCTCATTCAAAGCTATTGAGAGTGAATCTGTGGTGAAGCTAATACTACTTAACCTTGAGATTATGGAGGAGAATAGTACTGCTATACCAGATTAACATACTGTTAACCAGATTCTTTTTTACTGATGCTGAATCAAGAGGCAAAATTAGGGAAGAATATTTCATCTATGAGGATGCAACATTTTCTTGTTGCCTAAGAACCAACGTAAGAATTTATAAGAAGAAATGCTACCTCAGTTAAAATGATTTTTGTTAAAAAAAAGTTTTCTTTCATATTATCTTAATTTTATAAAAATTCCGTTTCATTTATAACTTCTTGTTTGGCATTTCTAATATGATGATGCTTTGTGTGTTAAATAACATTCAAAATAAGTGAAAACAGCCCTAAATCATTTAAGAAAAACAAACAGAGGAACCTGGGTGACTCATTTGGTTGTGTCTTGATTTCAGCTTGATTTTCGACTCTTGATTTCAGCCAGGTCATGATCACACGGTTCATGGGATTGAGCCCTGTGTTGGAGTCTGTGCAGACAGCAAGGAACCTGCTTGGGATTCTCTCTCTCCCTCTCTCTCAGTCCCTTCCCCCACTCAAAATAAATAAATGAACTTAAAAATATTAAAAAAGAAAAACAATTTAAATTTATTGATAGCTCTCATGTTGATAATATCACTCATGTTGATAATAAAAAAATTATTAACAAGGTAGGGAAATACTTTTTAAGGACTGTGGAAGCAATTAGTTATAATACAGTTCTTACAGTTCTTAGTAAGACCTGTACAGTAGACATTTAAAGTTTTTTAATTAGTTGGCTTGTGCTATTCCCCCCCCCTTTTTTTTTTCATTGCAACATCTATTTCCTGTCCTTATGCCAACCATACCATATTCCATGTGCTTTCTAGGAACTTAACTCCATTCAATGCTCTGTAATGTAGCAAATATATGAGGCCAGTCAACATACTCTATCACTGACACAAATACTGGTATAGGAATGAGCAGGTGACTCAAATCAACAAGGGCAAAGGAAACCAAATCCTAGGATTTGTATTTCTCTTACCAGGTAGCTGGAAGTTGCTTGGAACACCATGCAAATCTTTAGGTGGAAGCAATGTAATAGAAGAGATTTGCACCTGATGACACTGAAATCAAGACTGACGTTTTATGCAAGCCAATTGAATGTATTTTTGTGTAAGTCACTGGATTGAGTTTTCTGTATTTGGAACAAAAAGTCTCTTTGTGGGGCAGAAAAGCGTAATTATTACTATCAGTAATATACTTCTGACTAGCTTAAAATCATTTTCAAATTATCTTGATGCTAAAAAAGACTCCAAAAAAATTAAACGTTTTAAATTAAAGTGAAACACACTAGGAAATTTTGAGTATGCGGTTGTATATATATTTTTCTTGTTCCTTTTTTTTCATAGCAAAATAACATATCTCTGTAATATCAGTATCCTTTCAATTATATAATTATGTCATTAATCTAGCTAGTTTCACTAGTTGTGGTGTCAATATTGTTTTCTTTCTTCTTTTTTTTAATATTTACTTTTGAGAGACAGAGAGAGCGCATGTGCATGCAAGCTGGGGAGGGGCAGAGAGAAGGAGGGGACAGAGGATCCCAAGCTGACTCCATGCTGACAGTAGAGTGCCCCATGTGGTGCTCAAACTGACAAACCCACAAACCCACAAATTGCAAGATCATCACCTGAACCAAAGTCAGACTGTGTCATTCAAGAGCTCCTCAAAATTGTTTTCAATTATTCTAATACAATCAACTTTGTAGTAATATATGTGGATTGTTTTTTTTTCTATTTTAATTCTAGCATTAAAAATATTGAGTGTGAGAAAATAAACATTTAAAATACTTAATCCATATTGCTTTCGTCATCTGCACAAATTACACTATTTCTAGTAGGGTATTAAAATGGGGAAAAATGAGAAAAATTATGTTACCCTCATAAGCATAAGAAAGCCTGTCGTTGTCATAATTATTGTTCGTGTATGATTAGTGAAGTTGAAAATTTCCTGAATGTTATTAAGATTGGTTAGCATTATTACTTTGTAACTTCTCCATTTTTAATATTTTACCAACTTTTATATTGTGGCCTTTGTGTTTTCTTATACATTTATATTGTGATTTTTCTGTGACATTTCCTATAAAAATCTTCCATTTAATATTTTATTTCTTTAGATTTAATGTTTTTCTATTATGTAGATTAACTTTTATAATTGTGAAATATTTTGGTCTTTTTTAAAATATTTATTTATTTTTGAGACAGAGAAAGACAGAGCATGAATGGGAGAGGGTCAGAGAGAGGGAGACACAGAATCTGAAGCAGGCTCCAGGATCCGAGCTGTCAGCACAGAGCCTGACGTGGGGCTCGAACTCACGGACTGTGAGATCATGACCTGAGCCCAAGTCGGATGCTTAACCAACTGAGCCACCCAGGCGCCCCATTTTGGTCTTAAATATATGTTCTAATTTAAGAATTTTATTTTTCCAATAATGCATGAATCAACTAATATTTTCTTCCAGATATTTATTCATTAAAGTTATTTTTACATATTATTGACTTATATAAAATATATTTTATTTTATTTTACTTTGTTTTTAAATATTTATTTATTTGGGGAGTGGGGCAGAGAGAGGGAGAGAGACAGAATCCCAAGCAGACTCCCCACTGTCAACATGGAGCCCAATGGGGCTCAACATCACCTGCTTTGAGATCACGACCCTGAGTCTAATTCAAGTGTCAGATGCTTAACAGACTGAGCCACCCAGGTGCCTAGAATATATTTTATTTTGATATGAGAATGTAATATTTTTTCCTCCTATAAATTTACCCATTTTTCATATGATTTATAAAAAACATTTCTTCTCTAAATATTACTTTTATCAACACAGTACCAGACCGGGTTGGAGAACTTGAGTTTGTGTTTATTTGACATGTGAAAATGGGGATGGAAAAACTATAGTCCATGTAACATTTATCAAGTGGTCTGTGATCCTATTCATTTTTTCAATTATTTTTAGAATTATTACTTTTATCACTACTTTTTAATCACAAAGATAAATAAATTATATTTTATCATAGCCTAATATATAGAAAATAGACTATGACAATGTATATCAAGTGTTATTAATAAACTATAATTTGAGGACCGCTAGTATAGCATCTAGTGTAGGAAAAGTGACGTTTATTCATACTGTTTTAACAACAGTGCTATATTTAAACTAGCTATATTTTAGTACTTAAAAATTGGTAATTTGCTTTTATTAATATATTACTTTAAACAGGATACTTACTGGGGTGCCTGGGTGGCTTAGTCAGATATGCGTCTGACTGTGGCTCAGGTCATGATCTCCTGGTTCATGAGTTTGAGTCCTGTGTAGGGACCTGTGCTGACAACTCAGAGCCTGGAGACTGCTTTGATTTCTGTGTCTCCCTCTCTTGCTGTCCCTCCCCCATTCACGCTCTGTCCCTCTCTCAAAAATAAATAAGCATTAAAATTTTTTTTTAAATAAACAGGATACTTATTAATTTTATCAGGTAAGTTTAGAAAAGCATTTTCAATTTTCAAAAATGATTTGATATCCAATGTAATTAGATTGAATTTGTATATATTTAAATTAAGAATATTTGCTATCATTTAAAATATTAAATTATGTAACTCCTAGATTCAGTTTGCTTTTCAATTTATTTAAATAATCAATTAGATTTAATAGTGAACCTTTCAGGATTTGTGCTGGTCCCAGTTTTTATTTTAAAGTTATTTTTAGGTGTTTTTATTTTTGTCATTGTTGTTGTTCCTGTTACATATAGCAATGTTTTTCAAGAAAGCATTGTTGGCAATTTAAACAGGACAATTCTTCATTTTGCCAGACTCTCTTATACATTGTAAGGAATTAATCATCTTGGACATGCCCAGTAAATGGCAACAATGTTTCTCTTCCCAAACCACTGTAATAGTCAAAAACATCTTCCATCCATTTCTGTTGTTCCCAGGGTGAATCTCTTGTATTTAAAAAACACACTAGGGCCATTTTTCCCAACTATGATATAATGTGTATATTACTCTCCCATGTAAAGCTACCTTTGCAAGCTGACCTTTCAATAACATGGCTGGCTGTTCTCTAATTCTAATAGGTTTACAATTGATTATCATGTATTCTAGGTATATTAATCATCTTCCACATATTATGAAAATTTTATTTCAATATTTGGCCCAAACTTCTAAATGACAACAAATAATAGACAAAAGGTGCATGTTTTTATTTGTGGATGTATGTGTTTGGCAGGTATTCACATTTGGTGAGGGGGGACTATTTCTCCAATTTCATATTCAAATAACATTGTGACCATGAGGTTGAGGTAGAAATTCATTGACTTTTTAAGGAAGAAAGAGATAGTAGTTGTTTGATGGAGTTAGTCACAAAACTATTTCAGCATATAACTATCTGAAAATTATAAATGAACTTGGAGGAAAGCTCAGAATTGAATTATATTATGTAATAATTTTATGGATGAATATACCCAGCACAAGAGTTAATAATTTAATAAATTAACAATCTATTGATGACCTTTTTGTAGTCAACAATTGTGATAACATGATTTTACATAAGTTATCAATATGAAAATAGAATTCAAAATATCCAGTACATTGGTTTATTATTTTGCTAGCCAATCTGAAGCCAAATAAATATGCCTTACCATTTGGCAATAAAAACAATTACATTTATCAGAGTGAGATGAATTCATCACCCTCATTTCTCTTTTAATCAGTGTTAGCACTTGGTGGAAAGTTCTCAGAATATTATAATGCCTAACTTTGTAGTGAAATATCTACAGTTAAAAGCACAGAGGTCTCGTTTTGTTTGTTTGTCTGCTTATTTGTTTTGTGCTGTAAGTTTTTCTGGGAAAACCAGGCTCCGTGCTGACACTGCTGAGCTTGCTTGGGATTCTCTGTCTCCCCTTTTCTCTGCCCCTTGTTCTCTCAAAAATAAATAAACATTTTTTAAAAACTTAAAAAAATTCATTTAGGAGACAGTATCTAAGTTATCTTAGTAAGATGACAGAATGAGTACTCAGTACAGATAGTGACAGAAGTAGCATGAATAGTGACAGGAATCCCATGGATGAAAATGTAATGATAAAACAGTACTATTCTTGCTGAAGTTAATTACTATTTCCTCAAATACCAATTTAAAAATATATTCCATGGCATCTTAATAAGAATTTTGGTAAGTGATATTAAAACATGTTCAACTTTCATGGAACAACTAAAGAGAATCATGGCTCAGGAAAATAATACATTTTCTACAGTGATCATTAATGTCAACATTTTAATTAATTTTGCTGTACAACTGTTGTGCTGAGAGTGACATTTAATTTCTCTGTAAATGCCTTATAGTCCTTTCATATTTTAATCCTCTTGTTCTTTCTATGTGTGATTCCTTTCTTTTCTTTCTCATTTATAAGTTGGCCTTTACTTTGAGGAAAATTTAGTTTAAATTATAATCAAGCAATTCTCATCAATCTTCAAGACTGTATAAAATATAAGTTGCTGAAAAGTCACTTTTTCAGACTATTTTGTAAAATTATATAGAGAACATCTTGTCCCAATATGTTCAAGTATCTGTGATTATAAATTCATTCAAGCAAAATTTTAAAATTGGGTTTAATTTCATTTGGAATCATAGAATATTTAGGAGAATGTAGTCCTATATTCTATTCTCAAAGATCTTCATCCCAGATAATTGAACCTGATTGCCAGAGGCAACAGATAAGCAAATGGAAGATATGAAATTGGAATCACCTCTCATAGCTCCACATCCTGTGACTTTTTTCAGAATACCATAAACATATATTCATGCTAGGAACCTACTAATTGTCATTTAACAGAAAGAATGGAGACAAAATCACTGGAACAAAATATAGAATTAGATTTATTTCAGTAATTTAACTAGCTTGTATCTGAAATTATTCTAAAAGCAGCCTAGAAACTACCTCATAAATGGTAAACTTAATAATTATTTTCTAATTTGCATTCATTTTACGCACAAGACCTGTATAAATAATCCATCTATAAACTCCTTGGGAAACATTTTACTATATAAAAATATATATACAAGCTTTAATTTAAAAATTTAAAAATACTTTCAAAATATTAATATATTCCTAGGATAGGTTTTTGCTCTAGCACAAGAAGTAAAGCAGGAGGAGTATATTTAAAGGACATAGAAATACAGGCTTTTTTTTTTTTAAGTACCAACATTAAATTAAAGAGAAGCTACTAGAATTCACAAAATCATCTGTACTTGAACATTTATTTTTTTTCATTTGTGCTTCTGATTTAATTAATGTCTGTTTCAGACATGTAATAATTTCTACTAATGTCAAGGTCAGGGAACCAAAGATTCTAAGATTTCTGCTGAAACACATGCAACCTTTTTTTTTTTTTTAAACCATACTGTTAGGTTAAAAAGGACTAAAAAATGCCCTTTATTTATGCCTTGGATAAACTCTACCCGTTTCTAATAATAATAGTATTTGTATTTGTGTGTGGAGTAAGAAAATTGAAATAGTAGAGACAGATTTAAAATAAATTATGAAATCTTATACCTCTCCATTTGACCCCTTCAGTTGTAAATCTTGTTAAGCATTCTTGCCTTTCCCAAAGGGTTAAGTATAGAACCTTATATATCTGTATCTGTGTGTATACACATATCTATATGTTCTTCTATATGTAAATGCTACTTTCACATATAAAAAAATGGAATCACAAACAGTATCAAGGTCTTTGTCGTTTTCATACTAGATAAATTTTTAGGTCAGAATGTATAGCTTTTCCTTTTAAAACACTTGTTTCCTTTAAAAAAATTGTTTCATTTGTTTCCTCTTAAATAATTGTAAAATATATCACTCTACTTCAAACATCTGCCAATGATAGAGATGTCAAAATAAGTTGTTTTCATTATTGGATCATTACCTACAACTCAATCAAGTAGAAAAAAACCTGAGTTATCAGGCAACTTTTGAAACTTTCAGCTAAAGTTTGACATGTGGCAAGATGGCCTGTATTGCAATTTCCTGTACCCTGCAATTTCAAGGAAGTTTCAAGAAAAATACACATTGATGGTAATACATTAATGTAGTTTGAACAAGATCTCTTGGGAGGTGGTTGGCTGTGGTCGGGATGAGAGGTATTGAAATCTACTAGCAAAATCTGAAATCCAGGATACAATCAAATGTCTTATGCCTGTTTCAGTGACATTCAAATGATACAGCCTATGTAGAATCTACAGAGGTGAGTGTTTTTCTTAATTAAAGCTCAGCAGTATAACTCTCATACACAAAGATGTAAACTTTCCTTTGAAAGTGTGCAGGTCAAATGAATAGTTTAGGGTGAAATCAGTCCCAATCCTAACTACCACAGAGGAAATGATCAAACTCTATTTTTAGAGTTAATTTTAAGCTACATTATTTCTTTTATTTCTTTTTTTTTTTCTTTTGCCATTTAGAAATAAAACTTCACATTACAGAGAGAAACAGAGTTCACATTACTCTCTGAAATTCTGTAACACGGTTTTTACCACTCATTTTGTACTTAACATCATGCCTCGGATTGTTAAATTAGGATGTAATAATTTACCTATATGGAGGTCATTTTATTATATATTATTAGAATAAAAATGACCACAGGGTGCCTGGGTGGCTCAGTCGGTTAAGCGTCCAACTGGGGCTCAAGTCATGATCTCACAATTTGTGGGTTCAAGTCCTACATTGGGCTCTATGCTGATAGATCAGAGCCTGAAGCCTGCTTCAGATTCTTTGTCTCCCTCTCTCTCTGCCCCTTCCCTGCTCATGCTCTGTCTCTCTCTCTCTGTCTCAAAAATAAACAGAACTTTAAAAAAAACTTTTTATCCATTGGGTAGATTCCTAGCAGTGCTATTGCTGGGTCATAGGGGAGATCTATTTTTAATTTTTTGAGAAACCTCCACACTGTTTTCCAGAGTGGCTGCACCAGTTTGCACTCCCACCAGCAGTGCAAGAGGGTTCCCATTTCTCCACATCCTCGCTAGCATCTATAGTCTCTTGATTTGTTCATTTTAGCCACTCTGACTGGCGTGAGGTGATATTTCATTGTACTTTTGATTTGTATTTCCCTGATGATGATGTGACGTTGACATCTTTTCATTTGTCTGTTGGCCATCTGGATGTCTTCTCTGGAAAAGTATCTATTCATGTATTCTGCCCATTTTTTCACTGGATTATTTGTTTTTCAGGTGTGGAGTTTGGTGAGTTCTTCATAGATTTTGGATACTAGCCCTTTATCCAATATGTCATTTGCAAATATCTTTACCATTCCATCAGTTGCCTTTTAGTTTTGTTGATTGTTTCCTTTGCTGTGTAGAAGCTTTTTATTTTGATGAGGTCCCAGTAGTTCATTTTTGCTTTTAATACCCTTGCTTTTGGAGATGTGTCGAATCTACCCAAAGGAAACAGGAATGCTGATGCATAGGGGCACATGTACCCCAATGTTTATAGCAGCACTTTCAACAAGAGCCAAATTATGGAAAGAGCCTAAATGTCCATCAACTGATGAATGGATAAAGAAGATGGGGTTTATATAGACAATGGAATACTACTTGGCAATGAGGAAGAATGAAATCTGGCCATTTGTAGCAATGTGGATGGAACTGGAGGGTATTATGTTAAGTGAAATAAGCCAGGCAGAGAAAGACAGATACCATATCTTTTCACTCATATGTGGATTTTGAGAAGCTTAACAGAAGAACATGGGGGAAGGGAAGGGGCAAAAAAGGTTACAGAGGGGGAGGGAGGCAATCCATAAGAGGCTTTTAAAGAACAAACTAAGGGTAAATGGGGGGTGGGGAAGAGGGAAAGTGGGTGATGGGCAGGGAGGAGGACACCTGATGGGATGAGCACTGGGTATTGTATGGAAACCAATTTGACAATAAATTATACTAATTTTTTTTAAATTAATAAAAAATTTTAAAAATTTAACAAAGAGTAAAAATGACCACTTATTTTTTATTTAGAATGCCAGAAACAAAGGCATCTTGAAAGGCAGAATGGGATAAATGACAACATAGCTGGAAAAGATAAAAATGTTTTGGTATGAAAGTGCATATACTTTTTTCTCCTTTATCCTTCTCTTTTACTTCAGGAAATAAAGAATATGAAGTATGAAATGAGAGATACATCAAAATTTAGAGAGGTAATGGAAACAAAACTCTAAATCACAATATATAATAGTGTATATATACATATATTATATATAGTATTATATAGTATTATACGATATATATATAGTGTGTATATATATATATATATATATATATATATATATCATGGGAAATTTGAAACTGGAAATGTGGTTTCTCAAAAGTTTCCAGGAAATGGAACAGTTTTCCATAGCTACAGTAGTCTTAAAAAATCCATTAAATACTTACAAATATATGGGTTTTTTGTAAGGCGCCTGTTTCCAGTAATTAATCTTTAAATGTATACATATGATAAAAATGTTAATCATTTTTCCTGTTCCTTTCTCCTTTTCATTAACCTCCCTCTACAGAAATTTCTGACCTCACACATTTAATATTTCCCCTCCCTAGTCACTCAAAAAGAATTCTTCCATTTCTCGGTCAGTTATTTGCATATTTTTCATATCCAGGCAGTAGGAAGAGTTTATGTGGGAGATAAACTTTGCATTAAAGCTACAACTTGGAAGGGCACTTGAGTGGCTCAGTTAATTGAGCATCTGACTCTTAACTTTGCCTCAAGTCATGATATCACGGTTTTGGGAATGAGCCCCACATCAGGCTCCATGCTCAGCATAGATTCTCTCTCCCTCTCTCCCTGCGCCCCTCCCCCACTTACACTTTCTCTCTAAAATAAAATTTAGTATATGTGCTGCCGAAGCGAGCACTCTAAAATAAAATTTAAAATAATAAAATAAAATAAGATAAAATAAAATAAAAGCTACAACTTGGACAGAATGAATTCCAAGAAATTTTAGAAAGAATCATAAGGATAGTTGTAAATATATAAAAAAAAAAGTTGATGACCCATAAATTACTGTGGTACATTATGTACATTACCTTCTTATTGTCTAAACAACAACAACAAAAAAGTACTGTTCATTTTTTAACTGCCTTCTGGTAGTAGATGGGATGTGTTTTTAGCCAAGAGCTGTTTGGTACTAGACAAAGGCATTCAAGCTTCCTATGTACAATAAGAAATGTATCTGTGCATATATTTGTGTATATGTACTCTTGATATATGAGCATTCGTTTTAATCTATATTTTATATATTCACATACTTATACATAACTGTACTTCATACCTAGTTTTGAAAATGGTCAAATTTATAGAAGGTATACTTTATTGGATTATAATTATAAAATAATTATTTCCAGGTTTGCAAAATGACAGTAAAAATGTAATGCATGTTTATAGTGTCCACTATAAATGAGATCCTTTAATTGCACTAATTTTAATATTTATAATACTAACTCAGAATATTACCTCCATTTAATTCATTCAGTATGAAACAACTAGTAAGTGGATGAAAGGGGATTTGAAATAATACATTTTCTACTTTGAGGTTATATTTACAACATAAGATTTCTTTGAGTAATACAGAATATTGCTAAAAACATTTTTTTTCCCTTAAGGATTGTGGTTTCTCTGTGGAATATATATATAACTTAACTTTCCAAAAAATATAATTTCCTTGAGAGAAGGTTATAAAGTAAATGGGTTTTCATTTTAGACAAAACATCTAAGCAAGCAAAATAAGGATAGGTAATTGATTAGGTCACTAACTGTCCTAACAAACATACTGTGTAGGTATGCTTCATTACTATACAGAGCTTCTTAATTCATAGCCAACACAATGTTGAATTTCATCTATAAAGGGACAAATGAGGAAACTTTAATAAACATGTTATATAATATGAATACTTTTAAAATCAATTCCCACCACTTTACTTTTTCTCCAAAAAAACCCTCTGATTTGCAAAATTTAAATAGTAAGTAATCACCATCTATTTGCTGCTACGAAAAATAACTAAAAGGATAATATTTTTGACCTTTTAAAATATCAAATCATATCAATGCATTTTTTCTAACCTTTCAAAAATCAAATTTGTCACACTATACTTGAGAGATAACAGAACTATAATTTCAGTTGCATTTATTGTACACGCTGCATCTCAATTCAAGAGAAAATTAGCTAACGTGGGAGTAAACACTGCCTACTGCCACCCTAACTTTAACCTCTTTTGATATATTCATCAATCTGTTAATTATTATTCATCAAAAGTTCTGCATGATTAGAGATGAGAAAAACAGGGCCAGAGAACCCACAGTAGTAGCAATAGAGACAATAGCAGTAAGATCACCAGCTGTTGCTACCCTTGCTATAATTGATATTTATGATTCTGAAAATAACAGAGCAGCTTATAAAAAAAGTAGAGAGATGTAACTTGTGGTGGATTTTTTTGTGGGAGTAAGGATTTTCGTTTCTAAAAGAACGTTGGTTTTATTTAGATTGAAAGGAGAAAAACAGGTGTGAAAAATGGGTAAAATATGGTGTAGTACAGAAAGAGAAAGAACAAATTATTAAGGTGAACCACCCCAAGATAAAGGCCTTTATTAGGTTTGTTTGGCTCTATTACTACAGGACTTAGCCCTAATGGCATCAACCAAGAAATGTTAATAAACTCTAATAAGTATAGCAAAAACCTCTTACTTTACCTATATAGCATACATTATTTACTGTGTTTACTGTGTTATTTGGAGATCTTGATCTTTTTGAGTCTTATTTGCAAGCCCCCCCTTTTTTTTAAGTGAATCTAGAATGGTCTCTACTCTAGGCCTAGTTTAACCCCTCTAAAATGATAGGAATCCTTGGGAGTATCTATGAAATGCTTCATATGTGCAACAACATTTTTCCTATCTGATGGTAAATTTGAATGATTTCCAGCCCTGAGAGAGCTCAGAAAAATTTCCCGGTTATAGCTTCCTATTAATTGTCCTTTCTATGATAGTTGTTCTTTGCCTGACCCCTGGAAGTTCCACCTGGTGTATGTCAAGTTTAGTGTTCAAACACAGAAAATACTTTCAAGCAGATTTTTGGAGCTCTTTTCCTGAATATTTCCTTTTCATCAGTACTCTGTTCACAAATTCTAGCCACCACACTCTCCCTTAAATTAAATTTATATCTCCTCACCTCACCAAAATTATTGGATTCTTCTTGGGTCCTCCTCCCTTTGCCAGCCAACAATGGTAAGGGCTCATCTCATTGATTTTCCTCCTCTCAGAGATCACAATGTTGCATTGACTGTATCAAATATCTAAATGCAATGGTTGCATATATGTTGCCCAGTTTTCTAGTTGTTTAAAGTGGAAGTTCAAGTCTCAAACAATTAATCTTTCATAGATGGAAATTGCATAGATTTTACTCTCCTACCTCATCAACCACAGAATCTAGCAATTGTTACTGAGGGGAAACCTGGCCGTGGCCATGGTATTCATGAGAATCTCCTCGGTTTCTTTATTATTAGCAATTACTTTGCATGGATTTTATAGTCCCAAGGTCTTAGCCTTCTGCCACCATTCTGATATATTCATAGACAGTAAAGGAGCTGCACAAATCGGATAAACTTGGATTTTTTTCCTTTATCTGAGTTCTCATTATGTCCATAACTCTCCAGCTCAAATGCCTGAATTTTATTAAATGTTCTAGTTGTTTTTTCTCTAAGCACTGATCCTTCATTAGCTACTCCATCCCACTTGGAAACAATAGTTCCTATCTGCATTTTCAAAAAAAAAGTTTATCTTCCTCTGTAATTGTTAAAACCTTATCTATCTTCCATAAACTGTTGGATGGCTATTATAAATCTTTATGATGGTTATGCGATCTGTCTGTTCAAAAGCTTTTACAAAAGACCACGTTAAAAAGTAACACACACACAGACACAGTCGCCTGCCTCTCTCTCCATCTCTCTCTCACAGACACACACACACACACACACACACACACACACACACACAATATGTTTTTATTTAAACCTATGGAAAACATTGTGTATATATTTGAATGGATAATAACAACACATATAAAGAATAATCTGTTGATTATTATATTTGTGTGAATTTGGAAAATGAAAGTAATTACTTAATATTATATATATGTGATTATATATACCTTTTATTTAACTTTTAACAAGAAGCACAATATTTTATTAAATATGTATTTTTTCTTTTAAATCCAGTAAAATACATTAAATTGCAAGTAGTAAATAGCATACCCTATTACCTGTGGATGAAATTTAAGCTTCAAAAAGTGTCACCCTTCCCCCCCACCCCACCCCCACCAAAAAAAAAGTGTCACCCAATGACTGCCTTGTGCCTGGTTAGTTTTCTCTAGATTCACCTCTGATACCACTTTCTACCTCTCACTTTGCACTCTGGAAACATGGAAATAATTCTAAAGTCTTGAACTAGCATGTGAATTATCTTTCATTGTGTGCTCTATTCCAAGCCCTTTTATATGTTCGAAAGCCATCTGTGCTTAGACTAAAGTTTCCCTCCTATAGCATTAAGTCTGTGCCACTTTTAGAAAACTTATCACTGTCAAACCTATCAGACTATTTCCCCCACCTGTGTTTATGCTTCCCAGTGTGAGTAACAGTGGATAATTTTTCTTTTCATAGTTGAAAATCATTGTGCTTAGTCTCATCTTTTGCACATATTAGGGAGGTAATGGCATGGAATTTACTTAATTTACAACAGTCAACACTTTAGTAATTCCCATGTGAATAATATCTTACTCTGATGGTAAAAGAAAAAATTAAGATGCCTTGGTATAAAGACAGTCCTGACTCCTACCCACTTGCCAGAAGAGCAACCTTTAATATATAAAATTATATTGATATGTGGTAATTTATTTTCCTAAATTCTTATTTTCCTCCTCATCTATGATTTAGATACTGTGAAGAATATCTCAAGATTCTATTAAGGAATCATTATAATGGAATCATGCATTTCTTTAAAAAGCACTCAAATATAATTATGGTAAAATTGAAAAATTGAAAAAGTAATTACACTAACATAATTACTTTGACATGATCACATCACATTTGCGGATATAAAGATCTTTATGCAACAAAAATTTGTATACCGTATTTATTTTCTGAATAAATTACCAGTTTGTGTAGAACAGGTATTATTTACATGTTGCTAAGGCCGTGCTTGTCATCAACACAGTGTATATAATCCCCTGAACAGCAATCATATTATGTAATTTTAAGTAAATTGTGTTGTAATTAATTTTTTTCCTAGCTAAGGATTTAGTTTAGAAAATACCTAGTTCTAGCCATTGCCAAGGACCTTGATCATATCAATTACCTAATATTCCAGAATATTTGAAATTATGGGGATCTGTGGCTTATGTCCAAATTCACTGCAATAATAAACACTTTTAAAAAATTATTTTACTATATCTACCCTAGGTAGCCCACAGGATTAGGAATAAAATTGAAATAGAAATGTTCTGTTATCACTTTTTTTAAACTTCTATTTATTTTAGGTAATGTAAACATAATATTGAAAAAATGTAATTTATTTGTTTCATTAAGTAAAATACAAGAAAAATTCATAAAATGAGCATCTTATTGTAATTGAAGAGTCAACTTACTGCAATTCTAAAATTACAGTAAAAATTGGAAATTTGGAAAATTAGACCATACCTTCTTAACACAGTACCATTTTTATATTATAAAGTTATCTAAGTGTGTCAACTTTATGTATATACAATATGTAACTACAGATTACATATTTTATGTATATATGTATTACATATATGAATATGTATAAATACATACATGTTTGTACACATATTTGTACATGTATGTGCACTTATGTTTTTGTAAAATGCTTTATGCTAGGAGGATTTTAAAATACAGAATGGGATACAGAATGATTGGGTTTGGATGAGGGGTAGAGGAATTTTAGTTTTGAACATAGGCTCATCAGAATGGCTAATTCTTGAGCAGAGATGTAAGTGATGTGAAGGAATGAGATATTAAAGGATCTATAGAAGAATGTTATAGAAAGTAGAAAGCCTTCTGTAGAAGAGCGCTATAGAAATAGAAAGTCAGAGACAAGAATTTGCTTAGCACATTCTACAAACATAATCTTATTAAAAAAATATTGTATTTCACCAGCAAAAGTTTTCTTTTCCTCTATATAGCCAGATTATTTTCTTTTTAGTTGTACTTCATGTTCCTATTTTATCAAAATCTAACTTCCTTTAGTCCCTTGAGTCCTTTAAGTTTTCCTATGCTGCTTTCATTGATCTTCATATCACCACATTTAAAGGTGTATAAATTTAAATTCAACCTCCTAATATCTACAATCTACTTTAACTCCAGTCTCATCAGAGATCTGTTGATTCTTTTATTCTACCTTCAAGTGTCTAAAACTACACTTTACTTAAAAGGAGAATATACACATCAATTGATGTTTTTAATGAATTCTATGATTTTAGAAAATAACTTCATGTCACTGAATTTTAATTACTCATGATATTTTCATAAGGGAGAACAAAAATCAAAAGTCCAAATTAGGGGCACCTGGGTGATTCAGTTGGTTAAACCTTTAACTCTTGATTTCAACTCCGGTCTTGATCTCATGGTTAGTGATTTTGAGTCCCACATCAGGCTCGCGCTGACAGTGTGGAGCATGCTTAGGATTCTCTCTCCTACCATTCTCTGCCCCTCCCCCACTTGTATTTACCCTCTCTCAAAATAAATAAATAAACTTAAAACAAAAGTCCAAGATTAAAATCGTATGTTTTCATTGTTCATTCTGACTGTTGGATTTAGAGGCACCATTAAAACCAAAAGTGACTAAGCAGGAAAATATTTCTTAAACAAAAAAGTTTTGTTATTTTACAATATATCTACTATTATGGGCAGTGAATGCATAATGTGTATGACAAACTTTAAGACTATATATTACCATCTTTAAAACAAATAGTTTTTTCAATCACACGTCACTCTCCAGCTATCAAGCTAACTTTCTTCATATTGCAGAAAAATTACTTAGATGAGTTGCTTTTTCCCCCCTAATTCTTCCATTTATAATTCTTCTTTTCTAATTAGCTCTTAGACTCACTCCATTTATGCTCTTCCTCCAACAATCTACCAAAGTGACTCTCATCTCTCTATCCCTATCTCTATATAGATATATAGGTATATAAATATATAGATAATATATAGATATAGATGTAAAATGAGATATAAAAACAAGATGAAATGACAGACAAATAAAATAAGTTTGGTAAAATTGGAAAGGATAATTATTGGAACAATATCCTTGAGTATGTGACAGACTTTACTATATAAATGAACGGTTGGCCTTAGCTAGATGCATTATCAGTTTATTCATAGGAACAAAAGAAAAGTTCAGCATACGGTACCAGATGAAAGTAGTTTTGTAGTTCCTGTGGTGAAAATGGGTGGGGTATCATTTGATGGTTCATATTTTCTCAGATAAATAGAGTGTGATGATCAGCTGGGAGCGAGGTAGTATAAGAGTCATTAAAATTTTGAGGGAAGAAAAGAAGTGAAAACCTCATCAAGGAGTGTAGAAAAGTAAATAAGAAACAAAAGTGTAACCTGTAAGCAACATTAAGATCTCACTGAGGGTTAGTAATAATAGACTTAAGATGTGACCATTCAGTATATATCTGTGACTTTCTTGAGGCACATTGATCTATATGAGTATAAGCATGTAGGCAGAAGTGATATGGATTCAGTTAGAATTTTAGATATCTATAATGTGTGTCATTGCCTAAAAATATGAGAGTAATGGCCTTTTCCCAAGCACTTCACTTACATATTTTTTTAATCCTCAAAACAACCATACAAGGTTGATACCATTGTTTCTCTCCATTTTGCATGAAGAAAATGAGACACGGACATGTTAAGAAACGTGCCAAGCCACGCTGATAATAAAGGGAGAGCTGGAATATGAATCCATGTATGTTGGCTCTGGCATTCATAACTTTTAAACTATAAGTTATGCTGCCTAGTTCTGTATTATTTTCCTGTCTTATCTTTTTTCAACTGTGTCTTCAACATCAAATTTCTAGGAATAATAGTACTGCTATGTTAGACTTGCCAAAATTCACATTATGAATCTATGTTTGCATATGGGAACCAACAGACTGCCTACTTTGGTAATGATGTTTTGTTAAACTCAAGGACTCCTTTTTAGTATTTTTGTCAGGAGAGGTTGGAAAGAATAAAATCTCAGTAATAGTTATTAACATTTTATAAAGAATCACTGAATTTTGTAAAACTACAATATTCAAAGAAAAATTGTATAGCCCCAAAGAACTACAATATATCACTACATATTGATTTTGTGGGTACACTTGCTTAACTGATTGCTAAGTTGTTTCACCTCAATTTATTTTTACATTTTTATCTTCCCAACATTGGAGCATCTCAGAATTCTGTACTTGAACCTCTTTTCTTTTTATCTTTACTTCATTCCTAGGTGATCACATTAAATTTAAGTCATTTTCTTTAAATATCATCTATATTAGCTAATCGGGTATATTAAGTCCCAATTCAAATGACCTAATACTACATATTTTACTTTTATTTCTCACTTAGCATGCACAATGTAGGTTGATAGATTGACTCTGTTTATAGGAGATACTCAGAGACTTTGGCTCACTGTGATGAGAAGCCAACATTTTAGAATGAAGTTGTAAGGTATGCTTGCACATAGGAAGATAACTTGGAGAATTATTTCCTGACCCTTGAATGTTTCTAATCAAAGGTGACACACATCTTTTCTGTTCCCATTTTGTTGACTAACAGAAGTCATATAGAGACACCTAACTTGAAGTCTCAACAAATACACCCTTTGTCCCTTATGTTTTGGGAGAGGAGGAAAACTAGAAAATTAGTTTTATTGGCAACCATTAGTAATCCTTATCATACACAGATAAATAATAATAATTTATGAATTTATATATTTGGACTTGACTTATGTAACTCTTATATTCAACCACATACACAAATTCTCCAGTTGTGTGTCTAATTGGCAACTGAGTCTAAACATACCCAAAACCAAAGGACTGACCTATCCTATTATACCTTTTCACCCCATCATCTTCTAGGTCTCCATTCTTCCTATTGCCCAGACCACAAAGATTGATGCCTTTCAATTTCTTCTCACACTGCATATCCAATCCATTATACTGTTGATTCTATCTCCAAAATATATCAAGAATATGATTATCAGCACCACCACTACTAGTCACTCTAATGCAAACTATGTTTATCTCAAGTGCAGCCAAAGTAATCTTTGGAAAACATAGCAATGTTTCTACATTAAAGCTAAAGTAAAAGCTAAAGACCATAATATTTCTCATAAGGCCCCTACTTGGAACTATAGTTTTATCCCCTGTGCTTAAAAAAATTTCCTTGCAATTTTTTTTCTTTTTCCTTCACTCCTTTCCATCCACACCAGTTTCCTTGCATTTTCTTTTACATATATGTCATGTTTCTATTTTGGGCCCTCTGAATTATTTGGTTCTCTCTGCCTGTGGTGTCTTGACAGTCACTACCTTAACAAATGACCAGGGTTAACATCGTCAATAATAAGTTGTGTTGACAGCATGTATTCTTCCTAAAAACAGTGAAAACATTATTTTGCATCTGTGGTACTTTCCCTCCAAAATCCCTAATTCCAATATAACTGTGAGAAACTAGTAGGCAAATCCAAATTGAAGGAATTACAAAATGCCTTTCCAGTGCTTTTAAAGAGTACTAGGGCCAGGGGCACCTGGGTGGCTCAGTTGATTAAGCATTGGACTCTTGATTTCTGCTCAGGTTATGGTCTTGAGGTTTGTGAGATCTAGCCCTGTGTCTGTCTCTGTACTGACAGCATGGAATCTGCTTGGGAATCTCTCTTTCTGCCCCTTCCCTGCACTTGCTCATTCCCTCTCTCTCTCAAAATAAATAAATAAACTTAAGGGTTGCATGGGTGGCTCATTCGGTTAAATGTCGGACTTCCGCTTAGGTCATAATCTCGTGGTTGTGAGTTTGAGTCCCACTTTGGGCTCTGTGCTGACAGCTCTGGGCCTGGAGCCTGCTTTGGAGTTGGTGTCTCCCTCTCTCTCTGCCCTTCTCCCACTCACAGTCTATCTCTCTCTCAAAAATAAATAAACTTAAAAAAAATAAAAATAAATAAACTTTTAAAAAGTACTAAGACCATTAAAAATGTCTCAATAATAGACTGATTATCCAGAATTATTTAGAAGCAGTATCTATCCATCTGAAGATAGTCTAAAATTATTATTTAAATCAAGATGGGCATATGTTTTATAGACATAATACATGTACCACCCTAAACCATTTATTTACAGATATATTTCTGTATGGATGTGTTAAGTACAACATTCAAGCACTTTGTGTTAGATTGTCAAAAAAGAGAAAATAACTGTACATTACTAATGTAAACATACGGACGGTAAATTTGAGTTCTACTTTAAACTTTTCCAAGGGTTTCTCTATCCATTTCTCCATTTTTTCAAGAATTATCTCTGTGCATACACAGAATTCTTGTTTTTCATTTCTTTAGAGATGGAGTCACTCGTACGGTCTCATTTATTTTCTTCATATATTATATAGTAGTTTACTTGAGTGTAGAATATTTGGAATATTGTAATTTGATTCTGATAGTTGAAGGTCAAACAAGGATAATATTTATGATATTTTTGCTTAGTGAACACTGGAGTCATAAAAAAAAATGATTTTATGGAGTGTGGAGAATGCATGGGAACAAGAGGCATACCTGCCTTGAACAAAGTACCATCTATTATTTAGTGAAATGCATTTAACAAAGTGCCAACATTATATCACCAATAAGCAAGCATGATTAACTTCCAGGGGTTACATTTTTTATAGGTGGTAAAGTATTTCTGTCCTCTGTGCAAAGACTAGATTCCCAAAACAGTTACCCTCCATGTAAGAGATAAGTGAACTTGGATAGATGAGCTGCATTGTACATATTTAGTTAAAAATTACTCGCATTTTATGGCATTATATAACAGAAAATTAAAATCTAAAATTATTGGTCTTGCTATGACATCATAATCAGTTGCATTATGATTATTTTATATGAAAATCAGAAAAAGTTACTTGTTACTGATACCAGGCAATTTGTTTGTGATTTCAAGGTAAGAATTAGAAGGGGAAATAACTCACTTTCTGAGAAGCACTGAGAGAGATCATGCACTAATCCCTCAGTGCAAGGGCCTGGTGATGAAAAGATGAAAAAAACATGGACTTTACTTTGAATTATTTTGTTATCCCAGAGCCGCAGTAATATGAACAGAGTATATAATAGAATATGATCAAATTAGTACTTAAAGCTTTGGAAGTTGAAAACAACCATCAAAGAAACTATTTATGTTACAAAAAGAGAGCCAAGATAATATGTGTACAAAAACCAAAGAAAAAGAAAAGAAACGTTTCAAAGAAGGACCAAATGTTGATTTGGCTAAGTATGAACCATATGATTTATCAATATGGAGGTAATTATTGACCTGGCCAAGGGCTGTTTTGGTAAAATCATGAAGTTACTGACTGAAATGAGTTCAAGAAAAAAAAAATGGATAGAGAAGAATTGATGAATAAAAATATAGGAAATTTAGTGTAAAGAGAGCAGATTCATTAGGATTTATCTACAGGAGAATTCATAGGTAAGAGATAACTTTTTTCTTTGAAATGGGAATTATTAAACTATCTTTGTGTGCTGGCAAAAATTAGCAGAAAAAGAACTGATGATGTTAGCCATAAGAACAACTCTTGAAATTATACACTTGAGCAGATAATGGTGCATGAGACCTGGTGGTGCATAATTGGGGAGGTTTGCTTTACTTATCAGGAAGGGAAAATACTGACCTTTAGAAGTGTAGATATAGATAGGTGGGTGGGCATAGTAGTACGGACATATGGAAACTTAGGAATATCTTTCAGTGAAATAGGATGCATCGAGAAACAGATTAAGTCACAAAATAGTCATTTATGAGAGTGGGAAAGGTGGCTGTGAATGAACCAGTAAAGTATCGTGAGATTGCTGGGTATCTGAAGTCAGTCCTCAAGAATACAGGTTGACAAGGAAAAGAAAAAAAAGAATACTAGATGACAAATTATTTTTCCCTCCCTCTAGCAACATTAAGGTAGGTGGCTCAAGGATAAAGTCCAAAATTGAACTTTCCAGAGTTGGGGTTTTTGTTGGAATGTATGAAAAGCTGTGAATATAATACTAATGAATTCTAAGGAGAGAAATGAAGACAAAAAAGGAGAATAAAAGTCAGCATAATGAGGATAGGATCAACACTTTGTAGAAAAGGAAATAGGGAGGAAGAGGATCACAGGGTTAAACAGTCGAAGAAATGAGACATTTAGAATGACGACTCCCTGATAAAAGGAGAAACAAATGTTGTATTGAAATTGGAGATACGTAGCAGATACTTAATACATAGTTTTAAATAAATTATGTATTAAAATAATGTTAAATATGCGCAACATAAATATTTAGGTAGAAACACTAAGTTCTGTGTTATATTCACTATAATTCAGGTCTCACTGTGGTGATCTTAGTCAGGAAGAAAAGTCCTAAGAGATTTACTACTTTGAGTTACGAGGCCATTTGCTGGATCTTCTCTCTCTTACTTTCTCAAGGCAGAAAAGAGGAGGTAATAACACATAGGGAGAGGAGGGTCAAGACCAAAGAAATAGGACTCTATAAACTAAGTTCCCCATACCAACTCTGAACTCATTTTCTAAAATTCTGGTTCACTCTCTACAGTAGCTTGCTTACCAAAATAATATATCTAACCAATATTCTCTTGGAATTCAAGTTTTACTTTTTCCCCATTTCATTGGCATGTATATATAACAAATGTATTGTCTCATAATCAAAAGTCTTTTTGTTCTCATTTAAAAAAAATTTTTTAGCGTTTATTTATTATTGAAAGAGGGAGAGAGTCAGAGTGTGAGCATGGGAGGGGCAGAGGGAGAGGGAGACACAGAATCCGAAGCAGGCTCTGGGCTCTGAGCTGTCAGCACAGAGCCCCACACGGGGCTGGAACTCACCAAAGACGAGATCATGACCTGAGCCGAAATTGGACGCTTAACCGACTGAGCCACCAGGCACCCCTTTCTGTTCTCATTTTTATTCTATCTCTTCTTCAGTAAAGAATGTGGCACAGAATAGCAAAGACGGGATAATTTTTCACCACTAACTTTTATTAAAGGCAGCTATCAATGTCCATCTAACTTTCCATGTATTTACTTCAGTGATTCTTAATAAGAAAATTAATGTAGAAAATAGCAAGAAAGTGGGTCTTATACAACACATTTAATATTAAATACTTCCTTTTAAAACCATACAATAAATATTCTTAAAGTGGTAGGGTAAACAGGGAAAGTGGCTTTTATGTACTTGATATTAGTTTTTGCTAGTTTTTGCTATTTGTACTATTAACGAAAAAAAAAAGAAAAAAAGTTCAATTCAGTATAAACTGCTATCTTCATCTTCTCAAGCTACCACAATAAAATACTATAGATGAGTACTTTAAACAACAGAAATTTATTTTCCACAATTCTGGAGGCTAGGAAGTGTAAGTCAAGGTGCTGGCAAAGTGGGTTTTATTCTAAGACCTCTTCATCTGGCTTATAGGCAGCCAACATCTTGCTGTGTTCTCACATGACCTCTTGTTTTTTCTGCATGTGGGTAGTGGGGAGAAGATGTCTCTTTGATGCCTCTTCTTATAAGAAACTAATTCCGGGGAGCCTGGGTGGCTCAGTCGGTTAAGTGGCCAACTTCGGCTCAGGTCATGATCTCACGGTCTGTGAGTTCGAGCCCCGCGTCGGGCTCTGTGCTGACAGCTCAGAGCCTGGAGCTGTTTTAGATTCTGTGTCTCCCTGTCTCTCTGACCCTCCCTCGTTCATGCTCTGTCTCTCTCTGTCTCAAAAATAAATAAACCTTGAAAAAATTAAAAAAAAAAAAGAAACTAACTCCATCAGACTGGGGATTTTGCCCTCATGACCTCATCTAAGCCTAACTATGTCCAAAAAGACACTAAGTCTAAATGTTATCATACTGGGGTTAGGGCTTCAACATATGCGTTCTGACAGGAGACATACAGTAGTCCACAGCATTTGCTTATAAAACTTTCAAGGCATTCAACAGGTAATATTTGATAAAACATCTGTGACTATTGAATCAGTATGTTACCCTTTCCTTTGAAGGACAAAATTGTTCCTGACCACTGTAGAATGTCCATGTTCAGTCTTACATAGTCTGTCTTGTGCAACAATGTGAGATTCAGTTTTTAAAAACCTGACTCAATGCACAGAAATTGGTTGCATTCCTATATGCCAACAATGAAGTGACAGAAAGAGAAATCAAGGAATCGATCCCATTTACAGTTGCACAAAAAACCATAAAAACCTAGGTATAAATCTAACCAAATAGGTTAAAAATCTATGCACTGAAAACTATAGAAAACTTGTGAAAGAAATTGAAGAAGACACACAAAAAAAAAAAAAGGAAAAAAAATTCCATGCTCCTGGATAGGAAGAACAAATATTGTTAAAATGTTGATATTACCCAAAGCAATCTACATATTCAATGCAATCCCTAACAAAATAACACCAATATTCCTCACAGAGCTAGTACAAATAATCCTAAACATTTCTGGAAGCAGAAAAGACCCCGAATAGACAAAGCATTCTTGAAAAAGAAAACCAAAGCAAGAGTCATCACAATCCCAGACTTCAAGCTATACTACAAAGCTTTAATCATCAGGACAGTATGGTACTGGCAAAAAACAGACACTAAGATCAATGGAACAGAATAGAGAACCCAGAAATGGACCCACAAACATATGGCCAACTAATCTTCGATAAAGCAGGAAAGAATATCCGATGGAATAAAGACAGTCTCTTCAGCAAGTGGAGCTGGGAAAACTGGACAGCAACATGCAGAAGAATGAACCTGGACCACTTGATTACACTATACACAAGAATAAACTCAAATGGATGAAAGACCTCAATGTAAGACAGGAAGCCATCAAAATCCTCGAGGAGAAAGCAGGCAAAAACCTCTTTGATTTTGCCCGCAGCAACTTCTTACTCAACACATCTCCAGAGGCAAGGGAAACAAAAGCAAAAATGAACCACTGGGACCTCATCAAAATAAAAAGCTTCTGTACAGAGAAGGAAACAATCAGCAAAACTAAAAGGCAACCAACAGAATGGGAGAAGATATTTTCAAACGACATATCAGATAAAGGGTTAGTATCCAAAAACAATAAAGAACTTATTAAACTCAACACACAAAAAACAAAAATAATCCAGTGAAGAAATGGGGAAAAGACATGAATAGACACTTCTCCAAGGAAGACATCCAGATGGCCAACCGACACATGAAAAAATGCTTAACACCACTCATCATCAGGGAAATACAAATGAAAACCACAATGAGATACCACCTTACATCTGTCAGAATGGCTAACATTAACCACTCAGGCAACAACAGATGTTGGAAACGATGCAGAGAAAGAGGATCTCTTTTGCATTGTTGGTGGCAATGCAAGCCGGTGCAGCCACTCGGGAAAACAATATGGAGGACTGTTTAAAAATAAAAAATAGAACTACCCTATGACCCAGCAATTGCACTACTAGGCCTTTATCCATGGGATACAGGTGTGCTGTTTCAAAGGGACACAAGCACCCCCATGTTTACAGCAGCACTATCAACAATAGCCAAAGTATGGAAAGAGCCCAAATGTCCATCGATGGATGAATGGATAAAGAAGATGTTGTATATATATATATATATATATATATATATATATATACACACACAATGGAGTATTACTTAGCAGTCAAAAAGAATGAAATCTTGCCATTTGCAACTACATGGATGGAACTGGAGGGTATTATGCTAAGTGAAATTAGTCAGTCAGAGAAAGACAAATATATGACTTCCCTCATATGAAGACTTTAAGAGGCAAAACAGATGAACATAAGGGAAGGGAAACAAAAATAATATAAAAACCAGGATGGGGACAAAGCATAAGAGACTCATAAATATGGAGAACAAAATGAGGGTGGCTGGAGGGGTTGCGGGAGGGGGGGATGGGCTAAATGGGTAAGGGGCATTAAGGAATCTTCCTGAAATCATTGTTTCACTATATGCTAACTAATTTGGATGTATATTAAAAAATAAATTAAATTTAAAAAAATCATGGCTCAGAGAACTGCAGGCTAACAATTAACCAATTATAATTTTTTTTGTTAGTGCATCCATGACAATTAACCAGTTATTAAACTGATTTTTAACTTTTGTATAAATTTACTCTCTTCGAAAATGAAGAGTAATTTGAAGACAGGCAGAGTAAATTAGTATATTTATGCATATATTCATGGGCCATGTCTTCAGTAATTGTTTGCAATGATAGTTTAAATTGAACAAAATGAAAAACTAATGACATTTTTATCTGGATTTGTTTTTCTACTCTGTGTTATAGATAAGAGTGGTTTTAGTTCATTGACGACTGGTTTTTATAATTATTCTATAAGTAGCTGATAACAATTAGGAAAATGTACTAAGAGAGGTTTCTTAAGCACGTCCCTCAGGATGTTGATGTGAGTAACCCAAGAAAAGGAAACTTATCTTCATGTAAATTTAGGAAAATTGGTTTAAGTAAGGTTAAAATAGTTTCTCCACTGTCAGGTATTCTGAATTCTTTGATATGTTATGGTATTTTGTCAACCTACAAAAGAAAGAAATATTTGTATATTTCTCTAACACATTTTAACTGAGAACCGTTTTCTTTTATGGAACATAGCTCAGGACCACCATAACACAGAAGAATTTTGGAATGCAAGACAGACTTTTATTTTTCTTTTCTCTTCATTAGAACAGCCATAGAGGGGAAAGGAAAGGGGATTAATATGAATGGTCTAGAAAGGTCATGGTCAGACAAATTTAGGAAACATTGGTTTTAAACAGACTTTAAACAAGGGATTTGGAATCAGAGCATTTATTTTGGAACACTGACCTACTGTACATTAACCCTTTGAGATCTGGAGTGTCACAACTTCTTTTGCTCTTATATTTTGTATCTCTGAAATAGAGTGTTTGTACTAATAACCTCCATGTGCAATTTTAACACATAATAAAACAGTGACTGAATTTAGACCCACTGAACATGAACTTGTTTCTTCTCAAGCACATTCATTTTGGGAAATGTAGATGCTGATGGATGAAATGAGAGTTAGTTAAAGAAGACAATTCTTTAATTATTGGGGAGTGTTATTGCTTAAGCGGTGTCCCTCTCCAAATCACATATTAAAATCTTAAACCCAGTTCCTCAGAATATGAATTTACTTGGAAGTAAAACAGTTACAGATGCAATTAATTAAGTTAAAATGAGGTCACACTGGAGAAGGGCAGACCCCTAATACAATATTACCGGTATTCTTATAAAAAGTAAAATTTGGACATAAACACACACATATTCAGGAAGAATGCCATGTGATGATGAAGACAGAGATCATGGTGATGATTCTACAAATCAAGGAATGCAAAAGACTATGAGCAAGCCAACAGAAGCAAGAGGATAGGTATTGAATAGATTCTGCTTCACAGTTTCATAAGGAATCAACCCTGCCAGCAACTTGTTCTAGAAATTCTAGCTTCCAGAACTGTGAGATATTATAATTTTGTTTTTTAAGGCACCCAGTTTGTGGTGCTTTGTAATGGAAGCCCTAGTAGATTAATACAGGGAGCAAGAAAATAGGAGGAATATCATAACAAGACTTATGTATTACCATGCATCTGTGCACAAAAGACAATGTGATTTCCATCCACATAGGAAATCTAAAAAAAAATCAGTTATTACACAATTATTTTCAATTTGAATTGATTCTTAAACTGACAGTATTTTAAAATGTCTCATGACATGACAAAGGTTAGAGCTGAAACACAAATGCAGGAGTAGTGAGTCACTCAAGCCTCCCCCCTCACACCTACCTCTCAATCACTCCTGAGGGAGGATCTGAGGCACAGGCACACTTCAGTACCTGGGACACCAGTGTAAAACTGACTGAGTTTCACAAGACTCCATGCATGCCCTCCTTCACCTTCAGTACTTCTTCCAAAACTTATCAGCACCAGCACCTTTGTTTGAGTTGTTTTGCTCATTGGCGTTAATACATCTTAGTAATATCCATATGACACTATGTCACTTTAACAACTGCAGTGATAATAAAAATAATACTATTCATGGTAACAGCATTAGTTGAATATTTTTCATATATCTCAGGTACTCTTCCAAATACTATTAATATTTATTCATTCTATGTATTCTAGACCAATAGTATGAAGTAAATTCTAGTAAGTGGTAAGCCAGAAATCAGGATTAGAACTCAGATGAATTACAAACCAATTCTAAACAAATAATTTATAATACTGTAAACTGCTGTTATTCTTCAAACTCATAAATATGCATATATTTTCAATGATATATGATTGGGGGTGATATATAGAAAGTACAGTTTGTGTTGGTCTTTGTCTATAAGTTTACAACTTCATCAAGTTTTTATGTATCTTACTACAATAATGAATACTGGGGACTATATTGTACCAAATAATAATTCAGTAAATACTCTAAACAGGATTTAGTGTTTGAACATTGAATGAAGAATTGTGATAGTTTTGCTTGTTTTCTTTTTTGTTATAAGTATCTTTTAAGGAAGCATGCGTATTGAAAAATAACAGCTTTCTTTGTTTTAATTTTTTAAAATATTTGTTTATCTTTGAGAGAGAGGCACACAGAGTGTGAGTGGGGGAGGGGCAGAGAGAAAGAGACACAGAATCTGAAGTAGGCTCCAGGCTCTGAGCTGCCAACACAGAGCCCGATATGGGGCTCAAACTCATGAACCGTGAGATCAAGACCTGAGCTGAAGTTGGATGCTTACCTGACTAAGCCACCCAGGAATTCAGCCCCTGCAGAATAACAGCTTTCTTATCAATGCCACTAACAGTAAACATGAATGGATTATAAATTATTCCTCTGTGCAAACCAGCAACGGCATATAAAAACACACATAGAACTCAAAGTGCAGAAATAAATTAACTTGGTAATTGCACATAACAAGACTACATAATATAATTCTGATAATGGTATTTTAATTCTCAAATCTCTCGTGAATTAGTTAGTAAAAGAAACAAGAGAAATTCAGGTTTATATTATCGCTCATTTAATATTTTTCACATATGTGATCTTGGCAAGTTACAGCCCCGTTGGAGCTTATTTCACTCTTAGTAAAATAAAAGGTTAGATTAGGTGACTGGTAAAATTATTTTTAACTCCAAAATGTAAGATTATATAATATAGCATATGTAGCATTCTAATTTTACCTGTTATTTATAACCAAAAACCTTAATTGCCTATTAGCTGGTTATCTGAATGGCAAAAGAATGTGAACTTTTATTTTAAAATTCATCTTAACTGTCATATCTACCTGTAAATGAAAATGTAAATATAAACAAATGTAAATATATATAGTTAAAAGAAGTAAAATCAATTTTACATAAAGTTTATTTAACTGCTAAGATGTAAATCTAAACACTTATTGTTTTGGTAGGTAGCCAAAATTAAGAACCATACTTTGAGAATTGATTTTTTTTTTAATAGGCAATGAGAGGACATTTTCAGATACCCAAAGAATTTAGACCAATTGATAAGATCATACAGATTAACAGTAACTTATTATTATATCATGCACATAACCTTCAAAAATGTACAGGCATATATACCAAAAATAATTATTTAATATCATGTTTACTTCTTATAAATGTTTGTAGGCATTTTTGTCTTTCTCCAATTTAAGCACTTAAGTTTTAATAATAATTTTTTTAATGTTTATTTTTGAAAGAAAAAGAGACAGAGCATGAGTGGAAAGATGGACAGAGAGAGACGGTGACACGCAATCTGAAGCAGGCTCCAGTTTCTGAGCTGTCAGCACAGAGCCCAGCATGGGGCTGGAACTCACGAACTGTGAAATCATGACCTGAGCTGAAGTCAGATGCTTAACCAACTGAGCCACCCCAGGTACTCTAAAGCACTTAATTTTGACTAATTTCTTATTTACTAAAATACATATTTAAATTGTTAGTTCAAGAATAAGGTACAGATAATTTAATTTTCGAAGTCTTCAGTACCTGATAATACCCTTTTGATTTTTTTTTGCATTCTGTACATTTTTAATTTATTAGAAAACACTTTCTAATAAGTTTAGAAGTTTGGTTTTTGAAAACTGTAGAAAGGATTGTATGATTTCTGCCATTTAATTTCTGATAAATTTTTTGGTTGCAAAAATATTCTTCAAGTAAATATTTTATTATAAATACACAATATTAAAGGGACAGAGTATGTTAAAGAAAGGAGACTTTAAAAATGTGTATATAATATACAACTTAAGAAACACAATTATTGCTACCAAAAAAAAAAAAAAATCAGAGTACCCTTCAGTATAACATTTATCTTTCTTTTCCTGACTCCAGATACACCAAGCCTAATTTTTCTTTCCTTTTTTTTTTTTTAATTTTTTTTAAAGTATATTTTTGAGGGGCGCCTGGGTGGCTCAGCCGGTTAAGCGTCCAACTTTGGTTCAGGTCATGATCTCCCGGTCCGTGGGTTCGAGCCCTGCGTCAGGCTCTGTGCTGACAGCTCAGAGCCTGGAGCCTGCTTCCGATTCTGTGTCTCCCTCTCTCTCTGACCCTCCCCCCATTCATGCTCTGTCTCTCTCTCTCTCAAAAATAAGTAAACATTAAAAAAAAAAGATTTAAAAAAAATAAAGTATATTTTTCAGAGAGAGACAGACGCACACAGCGCAAGCAGGGGAGGGGCAGAGAGAGAGAGAGACAAAGAATCTGAAGCAGGCTCCAGATTCACACAGATTCCGAGCCTGACAAGGGTCTCGGAACCCACGAACTGTGAGATAAGGACTTGAGCCGAAGCTGGATGCTTAATCGACTCAGACATCCAGGCACCCCCAAAATTTTCTTTTAAGCATTCACTTCCTTTTGTATTTGTATTCATTAACTCAGTGTGTGAGTATTTTATTCTTATTTTAGCATTTATAAAGTTTATCTTCTTTCACATATTAAGTGTTTTATTTCACTCTCTTCAGCTTTATTTCTTGTCAGAAGTTTTTTTTGTTTTGTTTTTTGTTTTTATAGATGACACCACAATGTCCCTACTATTTTATAATATCAGTTTCTAAAGTTTTACCAGTGTACAGACAGGCATTGGTTTCTTTTTATTTTGTTTGTAATTACTGAGATTCTGGAACTAAATTTAGTTGTTTTGCAATAATTCTGGGAAAGATCTTAGGCATTATCTCTTCAAATATCACTTTTCCATCATAATATCTATTACCTTGTTGTGAGCCTCTTGTTAGATATGTAGGAGATATTTTCAAACCCTTTTTCCATGTTTCTTAACTGCTCTTTTAAGTTACTAGTCTACCCATCCTTGATCTTAGTGCTCATAAATTCTTTTGGAGTTTTCTTAAATTTCACTAATTCTTGTTTTAGCCGAGCATAAATTAACACTTAAGAAACTAAATCTATATTTACTTTTCAATATTTTTTATTTTCATTTTTTTCTTTTAACATTTTTTCATAGTTTTAAATCTTATTCCTTGAAACTTATCAAACATATGTACTTAAAATTATTTTAATAGCTCCACTTATACATTTCCTGATACTTTCAAAATCTAAAATCTTGATAGGCCAAATACTTTTTTCTTCTATTTCTGTTAAGTCTCCCTTCTGGTGCTTTAATTTCTTGTTAGTTTGTAATTTTTAAACAAAGCTTTAAAATTTTATTGGTGAGTAGACTGATGACCTGAGATAAACTTGAGAAGATCCCTATGGGGCACCTGGATGACTCAGCTGGTTAAACATCTGACTTCAGCTCAGGTCATGGTCTCACAGTTCCTGAGTTTGAGCCCCACATAGGGCTCTGTGCTGACAGCTCAGAGCCTGGAGCCTGCTTCACATTCTGTGCCTCCCTCTCTCTCTGCTCCTTCCTGCTCATGCTCTGTTTCTCAGAAATAAATACACGTTAAAAAAATTACAAAAAAAGAACATCCCAAGATCAATATTACTTTAATTTTCCACATTATTATTATTTTTTGAAAATGGGATCACATAGAAACCGTTGAGTATAAGTTGTAAACTCATGAGAGGACTTGTTTGAGTTCACCCATTCCCTCTGCAGGTTTTTACTCTCCATTCATCTCTAAGTCAAGAAAGGAAAAATTATTTTCTGATTGTTCATGTTTACTTTATTATTTATTTGTTTATTGTGAAAGGGTTTATTCTAATTGGCTCTTTATTGTAGTAAAATATACATAACATGAAATTTGGCATTTTAACCATTTTGTAAGTGTACAATTCAGTGTCATTAGTTCATAATGTTCTATAAACATGACCACTATATCCAAAAGTTTTTTACGATCCCAAACAGAAACAATATGTCCATTAAACAGTAATTGCCCAAGTCCCTGGTAAATCAAATCTATTTTCTGTCTCTATGAACTTGTCTAATATCAAGATTTCATAAATGTGGAACATATTTTGCAATGACATGGATGGAGCAAGAGAGCGTTATGCTAAGCAGAATAAGTCAGTCAGAGAAAGACAAACACCATATGACTTCACTCATAGGTGGAATTTAAGAAATAAAACATATGTGGGGCACCTGGGTGGCTCAGTCAGTTGAGCACATGACTCTTGATATTAACTTAGGTCATGATCTCATGGTCCATGGGTTGAAGCCCTATTTCGGGCTCTGGGCTGGCAGTGCTCAGCGGGCTTGGGATTCTCTCTCCCCGTCTCTCTCTATCCCTCCCCTGCTCATGCTCTCTCTCTCAAAATAAATAAATAAACATTTAAAAAAATAAATAAAACAGATGAACTCAGGCGGATAAAATAAAAAGAGGGGCAAACCAGAAAACAGACTCTTAACAATAGAGAACAAACTGAGGATTACTGGAGGGGAGGTCGGTGGGGTTGGTGGGGAGGTGAGTGGGTTAAATGGTTGGCAGGTATTAAAGAGGACACTTGTGATGAGCATTGGGTGTCCTATGTAAGTGATGAATCACCAAATTCTTCACCTGAAAAAAAAGAAAGTATATACTAAAAACCTTAAAAAAGAGAAGGGGGGGTGTTAATTATAGAGAAAAGACTGATGATTGCCAGGGTAGGGGGTTAGAGGGATGGGTTAAATAAGTGATGGTGATTAAGGAGTATTGTATGTAAAGTGCTGAATCACTAAATCCTATACTTAAAACTAATATTATGCTGTATATTGACTAACTGGAATTTAAATAAAAACTTGAAAAAATTAAAATAAAATGACTAACATGTAGGTAAAAAATTGGAAGAAAGAGAGATTTTGAATATCTAAGAGTAAAAAATACATGAAAAAGTCATTCTGGGTAACCAATAATAAAAAATAATCAATAAACAAGAGACTCTTCAGTGTGAGAAAACTCATTATGATAGACAACTAAGAAAACCCAAAATCCTAGGCCTTTGGTGTATACACACCTTCTCATAGTTATTCAGTTAAACATTAATTAGGTATGCCAATGAAGGTACTTTGCATATATAATTAAGGTTTCCAGTCAGGTGACCTTAAGAAGAGATTATCAGGTGGGCGTGGCCAAATCACATGAGCCCTTTAAAACAAAGTTTTCTCCAGCTAGTTGGAGAAGAAAAAACTATAGAGGTGTATTCTTACAAGCCTGGAAAAAATCAATCATGTGTGCTGTGAATTGCCTTCATGTGTCCAGCTGCAAACAACTATTGGCAGCCTCGAGGAGCTGAGAGAATCCCTGACCAACAGGTAAATGGAAAACAGGAACTGAGCTCACAACTTGAAGAAGCTGAATTCTGCCAATTATGAGTTATAAAAGAGACCCCAAGCTCTAAATAAAATTACATCCCCAGTCAACACTCTGATGTCAGCCGATTGAGACCAACCAGAGAATAAAACAATGCCATGACTGGAATTTGGACCTACAGATAAATGCTTGTGACATATATTTTAATTTTTAAAAATAATTCACATATAATACCATTCACCCATATACTATGTTTGTTGGTACAATTAGAGAATTGTAGATAATCACCACAATTTTAGAGAATTTATATCACCTAAAAAGAAACTCCATACCCATTATCAGTCATTCTCCATTTTTCCCAGTCCAATCAGCCCTAGGTTGTCACTACCTAATTTCTGTTTCTAAAGATGCATCTATTCTTACACAGTATAGTATGACAAGGTCCTTTGTGACTATCTTCTTTATTTAGTATAGTGTTTTCAAGGTTCATCTATATTGTAGCATATATAAGAATTCTATTCCTTTTTACTGCCAAAAATTTTTCCATTTTATGTATATACTATATTTATCCATTCATTAGTTGATGGACATTTGGTTTGTTTCTACTCTTTGGATATTGTGAATAATGCTGCTATAAGCATTTGCGTAAGAGTTTTTGTGTGCATATGTGTTTTCTAATTTTTTAGATATATATCTAAGAGTAAAAGTGAAGTACTGGGTTTTATGGTCTATATTTAACATTTTACAAAACTGCCAAAATGTTTTCCAAAGTGGCCACACAAGTTTGCATTCCCACCAGCAATGTATGAACGTTTCTATTTTTCCACATTCTCACCAATATTTTTCTTTTTTTTTTCCTGTTGTTTTAGCTATCCTAGCAGATGTGAAGTGGTATCTTATCATGGTTTTAATGTTAGTTTCCCTAAAGATTAATGATGCTGAGCATTTTTCATCTGTTTACTGGCAAGTCATATATATTCTTTGGAGAAATGTACATCCTTAATTGGATTATTTATCTTTGATTAGTACATTTAAAGAGTTATGTATTTCAGATATAAGTCCCTTGTTAAATATACAACATGCAAATATTATCTCATATTTATATATTATTTCACTCTATCATCTGCTTTGGAGAATAGTTTCTCACTTTGATGAAGCCCATTTAATGTACTTTCTCTCTCTCTCTTATCACTTATGTTTTTGGTGTCACATCTAAAGGATTTTTGTCTAATCCAAAGGCTCAAAGGTAAACTCCTAAGTTTCTTATAAGAGTTTTACATTTTTAGTTTTTACATTTAGGTCTATTATCTATTTGGAGTTATTCTACTATGGTGTGAGAAAGAGGTTGAGCTTCCTCAGTTCCATGTAGATATCCAGTTTCCCAGCACCTTTTGTGAAAGGGCTATTTTCCCTCCATTGAATTGTCTTGGAACCACTGTTGGAAATCAATTTACCATAACTGTGAGGATTTATTTCTGTTCTATTTTATTCCATCAATCTACATATTTATGGCTGTACCACACTATTTTGATTACTGTAGCTTTATAACAAGTTTTAAAAATTAAGAAATATAAATCCTAGAAATTAGATCTTTTTCAGGGTTATTTCCCCCGCCTCTATTCTGGGTTCTTTATATTTCCATATGAATAGAATATTCCATAGAATAAGCTTGTCAAATTTTGTAAAAAGCCAGCTAAGTTTCTAATTGCACCAAATTGGAAGATCAATTTAGCTATATAACATAAGTTTGAGCACATAATGTTTTTATTTTCTTTTATCTAGGAGCATTTTCTGTCTTGTTTATTCTCCTTTAGCCCATTGATTATTTGGAATTATGTTTAATATGAACATATTTCTGAATTTTCAAAATTTCCTCCTATTATTTCTAATTTATTTCATTTGTGGTTCGAGAACAACCATTGCAAAATTGAATTCTTTTCAGCTATTAAGAAACCTTTTGGGGTGCCTGGGTGCCTCAGTCATTTAAATGTCCAACTTTGTCCCAGATCATGATTTCATAGTTACTTAGTTTGAGCCCCGTGTTGGGCTCTGTGCTGACAGCTCAGAGCTTGGAGCCTGCTTCAGATTCTGTGTCTCCCTCTCTCTCTGCCTCTCCCCCACTCTCACGCTGTTTCTCTCTGTCTCAAAAATAAATAAACATTAAAAAAAAAAAAAACTTTAATGGACTAGCACGTTATCTGTCCTGGAATTTGTTCCATGTGTGTTAAAGAATCATGTGTATTCCACTTTTGTTGGGTGGAGTTTTCTACAGATACATGTTAATTCTAGTTAGCATATAGTATTTTTCAAGTATTCCCTCTTCTTCCCCCTCTCCCTGCCTCATGCTGAATGGGAGATTTGTACTCAGTCAATATAACCATTACTTATTTTTGTTATTTTTGTATCCCTGAGGTATGCTGATTCTAGACAGGGTATTTTCTTTTACTTTAGAATCTATGTCTAATTTTCTTTGAAACAATAAGAGGTCATTTGAAGATCTCACGCTAGGATATACTTCTACACTATAACACAATTATCCACAAATAAAAACAATTGATTAGAATTATAATTGATTAGAATTATAATTTTTTAAGCTAATCTTTTTCTTAAGTTTTTATTTTGAGAGAGAGAATATGTGCAAATTTGGGAGGGGCAGAGAGAGAGAGAGAGAGAGAGAGAGAGAGAGAGAATCCAAATCATGCGGGGCTTGAACTCATGACCATGAGATCATGACCTGAGCTGAAGTAAGACGCTTAACCAAATGAGCCACCCAGTTGCCCCAAAAACATACATTAATTTCTAATGAATATATGAATACACCCCAAATTTTTCCAAAATATTTTATGTAGTTAAGGGCATGATCCATCAACAAGTTTCACTGGTGAAAATTAAAAATTCCTAGTTAAAAAAATTGCTAATTTATAATAATTATATTATTTACCATGATGAATCTCAAAGCTGCTTAGTATGCATATAATGTTTTATGTTCATGTAGAAGAAAATAGATGTAACACTAATGTAGCATAAAGGCAACATTTCTTTACAAATATAGAATTTGCATTGCATTTCTAATTAAGAATGATTACTGTGTACTTTAAAGCATTTTCTAAATTAAGCCTGTCAGATATACTTAAAAAATATTTTAGAAGGGAAGCATAGCAAAGCATATCACTTGTGATGAATTGTACTTTGTATATATGTACTAAATACAATTTCTAAATGCTAAAACATATGTTATAGGGGCTCCTGGGTGGCTCAGTCACTTAAGTATATGACTTCAGCTCAGGTCATTATCTCACAGTTTGTGAGTTAGAACCCTGTGTTGGGTTGTATGCTGACAGCTCAGAACCTGGAGCTTGCTTCGGATTCTCTGTCTCCCTCTCTCTCTGCCCCTCCCCCACCTCTCTCTCTCATAAATAAATAGACATTAAACATTTTTTTGATATGGTATATATAGCTGCTTTATTATCATTGTTGAGGAATCTACCTAGGATAATGTACTATAAATACAATCACATAACTATATACCTATAAGTATTTATTAATGTAATACTCACTAAGTTGCCTAAACCCAAAGTCTAACTTAATACAAAAAATTTAAATTTTCACAAGCATAATATGCTAGTATAATATATGCATTGTAGTAAGATATTTTCACTTATACCTAAAGATCAAAGAAAGTTTATGTTAAGAGAAATAGACCAAACATTTCAAAACGTTTTCTTCAGTCTATTGATTATTCAGTATATTTCTTCAGTCTATTGATTAAAATTTTTTAAATTTTAATATTGGATATTGTTCTAATTTGCATGCAGGGGGTTGTAACTGATTAACATTTTCAAGATGGTAGCTAGAAAAAAATTAATGAACAGACTAATTAATTTTAAATCAGAGAACTATAAATTCAGAGATTTTTAGAAATTAAATTCTAGAGAAGAAAAAAAACTTGCTAAGTGAGTAAATATTGAAAGGTTCTTTCTCTTCTAGAGGAACGTGCTAACACTGCCCAGGTGAGAGGACATTGAGACTGCCACAGGCAGCAGTATTCTGCTGGAATTGAAAAAGAACAGTGGAGATTTATAGTGGAAAAATGGGCTAATGTACAGATTAGATTCTGTTAAAAACATAAACACAAAGCTATTTTTCCATGCCCCAAAATTTTCTTCATAAAACATTTGAAGCAAGAGAGCAACATACAAGAAGCAAGAGATAGACCTAGAATGTTTTGCAGCACTTAGAGACAATTGCTTTCAGAATGAGAACACCATAATAAAGTCAAAATTGCTCATAGTCTCAAGGCTTTTTTTCTAGCTTTACTGAAGTATAATTGACAAAAAAAAATTGGAATATATTTTAAATATACAACATAATGATTTAATATACATTTAGTATACATTGTGAAAGGATTCCACCATCAAATTAACACATCCATCGTGTCACGTATTCACCTTTTTTTTTCTTGTGATGGGAACATTTAAGTTCTACTCTCTTAGAAAATTTCAATTACACAAATACAATAAAATTGTATTTTACTGTAATGATAATACAATAATATTGTATATTATTAACTATAATCATCATTTTATACATTAGATCCTTAGACCTTATTCACATTATAACTAAAAGTTTATTATTTTATTAACCTCTTCCTGTTTACCCTACCCATCAGCCCTTGGCAACTTTTCTACCATGTTTCTAGGGAGTTGAATTTTTTTTTTTTTCTGTAGGTTCCACATATAAGTGATACCAGGCTGTATTTTTCTTTCTCTGTGTGGTTTATTTCCCTTAGCATAATGCCTTCCAGTTCCATCCATGTTGTCTGAAGTAACAGGATTTCCTTCCCTTTTAAAGCTTAATAATAGTCCTTTGTGTATGTGTGTATCTCATATTTTCTTTATCCATTTATCCATTCATCTATCCATGGGCTCTTAGACTTTTTAAATTCTAATAAAAATTCATAACACTAAATTCACCATCTAACTATTTGTAATTGTACAGTTCAGCTGTGTTAAGTATATTCACATTGTTGTGCAACTGATCTCTAGGACATTTTCATTTTGCAAAACTAGAACTCTATTCTTAAGACTTTTGAAACCAGCAGTTAACTTAAAGTAACTAAATTTGCAAACAACATAGTCTTGGTCAGCCCAAGTCCTCATGAATCAAATAAATTTCCTGGCATAGCTGCTTAACAGACTAAAGTATGTGCAATCTCTGGAGTAAATAATATTACTCCACTTTAGGCAGTACTTTAAAATACAAATCTCATGGGAAATATTTTTTTTTTAATGAGAGGACTTAAGAAGGAACAGGAAAATGTGATTCTTTAATAAAGAGCATTAATAATTAGAAGGAGACTTATTCAGCAGTTGGAATATCAGACCAGAGCTTTAAAATGATTATTATGTTAAAGTATCCAGAGGAAAAGATGAAAATTGGATAAACGGTGGAGAATTTAGACAGAAAAACTATCTCTACCACCAACAACAAAGTATCTGAAATAAGGATTTCAATGCATGTAGTTAACTTTGTCTTTTATATGTAGCCTAGTGCTATCAGTGACCTCAAAGAAAAACAGAGAGAAATTTTTCACACTAATGCACAAAGGGGTAAAGTAAGGAAAAACATACAAAATAAGATGCATGTTGGATAATATCGAACAACTGGCAATAGGAATTGTTGGAATCTCAGAAGGAAACAAGAGAATGAATAGAGAAGAACTATTTTAAAAGGTAATGTCAAAGAATTCTTGAAAAACAATGAAATCCTTATCCACAGATTCAAGAAGCTCTGTAACTCTAGACAAGATAAGCACAATGAAAACCTTACATAAGCTCCTATAGTCAAACAACTGAAAACCAGTGATGCAGAGAATATCATAATGCAGCCAGAGGAGAGGAAGAAAAAAAATGCATTACAACAACAATATGTGCATATGTACGTATGCATAGGTTTCTCAGTGTTCCCTTAAAACATCTTGGTCTCCTGAAATACAGAAATGTATACAAATATAGCTAGATATTTGCTTGTACATACCTTAGAAGCATTTCTTTCTTCATATCACATAAGAATTAGATATGTTGTCATTTTTCTAGCCAAATGCCCTTATCTGAGAGGATCAAATGGTTACAGTATAGGTTGCTAGGTTGAGCCTCAAGTTGTAAGACTAGAGGGTGATATATCTGGATATTTACATTGTAAGAAATAGGAAATCCAGAACTTGAAATCTTCTTTAAGTCATAAAAGTTAGAGATCCACCGAGTTTATCTGATTCTTAGAAAAATATCTATTTCAAGATGATTGTAAGAAACAAGGATCCTTTTCACCGTATATCCAATGAGCAAAAATTGTCTTTGTCTCTCTCAGTATGTATATGTATATGTGTATGTATATGTATATGTGTATGTACATGTGTATCTGTGTGTGTACATGTGCATGTATATGTGTGTGTATGTATATACAAATGTGTATATGTACATATAATTTGTTTATACTTATATACTTTATTTATTTATTTACTTGTTTGTTTTCCAGAAAGGAATGAGCTTTCTCCTTATACAAATGGAGAAAATCCATTATCCTCCTTCCCTTCCCTATGAAGTGACTGGCTTCTTTTGTAAGGTGTTTTTTTAATTTTGTTTTCCATCTGGCTTTTGTTGCATTTCACCTTAGGTAAGGTTTGTGGCAAGGCATAGCCAACATACTTATTATTTACTATAATTAACAAGAAATTATTGCCCAGTCCAGAACACTTCATCTGCACATTCAGGATAAAATGAATAACCATAATAATTAAAACTCAACCTTGGGGCACCAGCTGGCTGATGCCAGTACTTCTTAAAGGACACAATAAAACTTGTGCTTCTACTGTTAGAAAAACTGCACACTGCATCCAGGTGTTCCTACCGAAGGAACTGCCAGGGTGAAGAAGTATCACTAGAGTAATGTTCACAAGAAGAGAAACAGATAAGAAGACCACATGAATGTCCCAGGAATGATCAAGTCCCTCCTTCCTCCTCCTAACTTAAAGTATCCTTCTAGTGCCATCTACTTTCAGAGCCTAATGGAGCCAGCTGAAACAGCAGATAGCTGTTCTGTTCATAGTTCTAGGTCCAATATCAAAAAGTAGAGTAGAGAAAGGCATATTTGTAGCTCAGACATAACAACTAACTAACACAGATTGTTTCTAAGAAACAGGAGATATTCTACCAATCTATACCATCTGATACTCCTATGAGTGATTTATTTGTTTTTCTTTTTGAGATAGCGTCATTTAAATCTGAGCTGAAAATTTTTCCAGTTTTTTTATGTTTGTTCAGGATTATATTTTAAATATTTAGAAAGGAAAACAGATTTGTTCTCTTTAAAATTTATATTAGAAAAAATGTACAGATCGTTAAATACAAAAGTGTTGGTCTCTTAAACTACATTCTGGTGGTGGCTGACAGAGATACCCAAATAAGTGTTTTCTGATGTTTGTCAGGATTTGTGCAGTGGTGCAAATATAGACATACACATTCATAGGTGTGAGAAAATGTCATCATAACTCCCTGTAGCAGAGAAATGGATTTTGTTTAGTAAATACATTTATAACTGTCTTGTGGGGAAAGGTGAAACCCTTGAGGGAATCATTAGGTAGGAAGTCTATAAAAGAACTAGCTAAAATTTTCTCCACGAGAAATAAGCAAGAGTTTGTGGAGTAAGAGAAGGGTATGGGAAGAGATCAGCCGCGACATGGCATGAGGCTAGGGCTAGACACAAGGGAAAAAGAGCCAATATAACATATCCCATGAAATAGGTTATAAAAAAAAGAAACAATTAAATACATTTATGCCTAAATTTCAAACTGAATGTGTGAGTATGTTTTGTGGGCATTTCGCAGAAGATATGTATATGTACACACCACATCTTCTTTATTTATTCATCCATGGACCCTTAGGCTGCTTCCATATCTTGGCCTTTGTAAATAATGCTGCAGTGAGCATAGGGTTCTATGTATCTCTTGGAACTGATGTCTTTGTTCCCTTTGGTAAGTAGCTAGAAGTAGAATTTCTCGATAATATGGTAGTTCTCTTTTTAGTTTTTTGAGGAACCTCCATAGGGTCCGTAGTGGTTGCACAAGTTTACATTACCATCAGTGTTGCCAACGCTTGTTAGTTTTTGTCTTTTTGATAATAGCCGTTCTGACAGGTGTGAAGTGAAAGTTACTGTGGTTCTGATTTGCATTTCCCTAGGAATTAATTAGTGATGTTGAATATCTTTTCATGTGTCTGATGGCAATGTGTGTGCCTTCTTTGAAGAAATTTCTATTCAAGTTCTCTGCCCAGTTTCAGTCAGGAATTTTTTTGTTGTTAATTTTCATAAGTTCTTTATATATTTTGGATAGTAACCGCTTTTCAGATGCATGATCTGCAAATACCTTCTACCATTCAGAAAGTTCCCTTTTCATTTTGTTGATGGTGTCCTTCAGTGAGCAGAAGTGTTTGAGTTTGGTGTAATGTCATTTGTTTATTTTAGATTTTATGGCCCTTGCCTAAGGAGACTGGAGCAAAAAAAAAAAAAAAAAAAAAAATTACTGCTAAGACCAATGTCAAACAGCTTACTGCCTGTATTTTCTTCTAAGAAACATCTTTATTACAAGCCTTCTTAAACACTTCACTATATGAATTACAGAATGGGTATCTCTCCCTTAAATGAAAACACTGCAGAAGATACAACGAAAGTAGCTTTCTAGAATCATCTTTATTACAGGTTTTCTTAATTTTTAAAAATTCAGAGAGTGCTCTCCAAACTACCTATATCTTGCTTCTTCAAATATTAATGAAAGCATATTTATTTAAGCTTTAATATTTCTTAAAATAAAAAGTATTCTGATTTCTTTATATTATAATATTCAACTGACCAGACAAAATGCACATTTTATATTAATTTTATCATCTACCTGTGATTTAATACTCTTCCACAAGCTGTTGAAAACTATTTTGATTGCTATGCAGCCACACAAGAGATATAAAAATCCTCAAGTGTCTAGCTACTCATTTTTCCCAGTTAATTATAAATATAAGAAATGTAAATAGGGAAAAATATTACAGTATAACGAAGATAATATCTACAAATATCATTCTTTTTCTTGAAACTAATTCTCAAATAAGCACACTACATTCAAAATTTTATTTTTTAAGATTTTATTTTCGAGTAATCTATACATTGAAGACAGGGCTGAAAATCATAACTCCAAGGTCAAAAGTCACATGCTGTAGCAGTAACTGAGCCATTCAGATGCCTCAAAACTTTAAAAATTTTAAAATAATAGTTAACTCAGTGGCTTCTCTTTTAGTTTTCATTGTAGCTAATATATTAATATTCAATTGTAAAATTATAATTATTTTGACATTATTTAAATAAACACAACATTATCAAAATGGAAATACAGCTGGCAATTACCTAAGGGAAAAAAGTCAGAGGAAATGTAGGCATTTTTAATCTATCAAAAATACTATTAATGACATTAAAGCACCACGTTATCTGGGATTACACACTCTATTGAATACATAAAACTCAAAGGAATAATGTATAAAAGACAAAGATGGACCTGACCACATTGCAATTCAGCACAGTTGACACTGGCAACTTAGCATGAAATATAAATGAACACATTTGAGAATCATTTAAGAGTCAACCTCTACCATATTTGGATAGTTTTATAGAGGAGAGGGATAACTTTAGGTCTGCTGGGTAGATGTATAGAGGAAAAACCTGATCTTGAAGCAGGGAAGTGATGACAAATAGGAATCTATTAGAACAAACTGGTAACTATGAAGACCAGTAACTCATGTCCACTTCTCATTGATACCATTCTTGACAATGCAAATGTCATATAAAAAAAGATGGTATCCTTTTCCCTGAAACTATATATACACCTAGCTAAGGATTCAGTAAAATTGAAGGGAAAAAACAAAATATCTGGCAGAGGCTGGAAAAGCTGTGGGCTCAGCTGCTGTCCTACACCAACAATGTGCATTAGCAGATTAGTGACAATGCACACAAGTTGCAATGACCCCTGGCATACTACACCAACATACACAGCATGGGGGCTGCTGTTTAACTGCTTGCTTCTAAATCTCCTAAAAATCTCCCTTGGGGCCAAAATCTAACAAAAAATTCTACAAGGAAAGTGCTCTTTGAAAATGTAGTTTCAGCTCAGCTATGTTGACACAATACAAAACCACTACCGGTTTTATGACTTTGAGATCGGAAAGTATTGGAAGTCCTTTCAGCAGTTAGGAATGATGTATGAAGATATCTGGCAAATCTCAAGTGGAGAATCACAGTGCAAACCCCTAATGTTTTGTAGTAAGACCATGATTTCCTTTGCTACCAACCATCCTCTGTTTGAAAAACAGTCTTTGGAAAGCTACTAGACCCTGGTAACTGTTAAATGCCTGACTTTGGAATACCATATAACAAGACCACTCATCATAAATTGATCCAGTGAATAAAATCAGACCTGAGCAACAATGTTCCACTCTAAATGGAAATTTTATATCTGAGATGGTCTCTAAGCAGGTCCAGAGGCAAAAGTAAATATAAAATACAATTGGCTAAGTGTTTGCTCTTATTGCTTTGCTGCCCACAATTCAACCAACACTAATGACTTCATGGAGAATTCCCTTTGACCAGGTAGTATAGGAAAGTGTAGTTTATAGTTGGTTGTGCATGATATGCTGGCCCCCACCCAAACTTGATGGCTACTATATTACAGGAATGGCTGTGAAAGACAGTAGTCATAAAGCACAGACTTGGGGTCCTTATGTCTAGTTTCCTACTTCAAGAGGAAGAAGAGGTAGTCTGAGGAATGAATCTACACTAATTCATAAAACAGGGGCTAAGGGAGTTTTTTGATGATCAGAGCTTTGAAAGAACAAAATTGAAAAACTGTTGATAAGTAAACTGTAGGATAACTATTTATATGGATCTTTCAAAACGGTCAAAAAATATAAGATACTCATGTGCAATGGAAAGGCCCACCAAAGGGCAATTCAAAAGAAATAGGCTTTTAATAAACAGGTGAAAAAGATTACTTTTCCTATGGATCTTAATCATTCTCCTTCTCCAGCCATCCTGCTGTTTGCTCAATGGGCTTATTTACATGCTCTCTGTGGTAGCAGGAATGGAGACTGTGCATTGGCTCCATAATACGCATTTCCCTTAATTAAGGCTAATCTGGCCACCTGCTGCCATTGTTGGATGTTAATTGGCAATAGTAAAGGCCAATATCCAGCCAGCCTCTGGTGAAAGGTTTATTAGAGCCCTTTCATCATGGAGAAGGCTGTGATTTATCCAATGAAAATAGATGCATATACCCCATACAGATTACCTTCTCTGTTCAAAAATCTTTTGCTAGACTCTCATTCAGTGACTAAGAAATTACTGTTTGCATTTCCTGGCTTCCCACAAAACAACAACTCTAACTACAGGCTGCACATAGGAGTACATTAATACCTATAGAATTCACTGTGGTGGCTTAATAATATTATAAAATCCTCTGTTAAGGGATTAATTGAAGTGTCAGTTGGGAATCAATATCCTGCACCTCTTTGGTTGTGCTATTGAATTTGATACATACCATAAACCAGCTGTGAATATATGTTCCTTTTTGTGTTACACACAGTGTACCCGGGTGCAGCAACCAAAGGTTTTAGTGCCAAGTAGATCATTTTACAATGATACCTAATTGTGGGGTACTTATAATGCAGTAGATTAATTACCCCAAATTCCTCATATCCATGCATATATATATGTATATATATATATATATATATATATATATATGGCATATGTATATGTATATATACATACACATGCTTGCCACATGGCTTTCCTTTTATACCATCCAGAAGTGAAGTCTCCTCTAACCCTTAAATCGGGCCTGACGTTGTGTATCTACTATATGCTCAGCATTTATCTATAATCTACCAGAACTTCTTTAATGCACCCATGTATTTAAAATATGTGTTCTTAAATAGGAAGAGATTCACATTGATAAAATTATCTGTGTGATTTGACAGATGCTTACATTGTGTAGAGCCTCAGATAACTTGGACTTGAAGCTATATAGAGAAATAAAGAAAATTATAGGTGAGATGTCAGTCTGGGGCTATTCTAGGATTAGTTTAGAGACAAAGTTGAATAATGCACATCATATTACACAGGAAAGACAAGCTATAAAGACATTTTGAAATGTCAGAATAAAAGGAAAAGTTTACTTTGAAGGTTAGCAAAAGAAAAGTTATACAATAGATCTTTAAAACCATCAATTTATATAACTATATTCCAGTACATATAATGTTATCTGTTATAGGCCAAAAACATACAGTGATGAGCAGAATTTGGAAGCAGTGATATTGAACAGGAAATGAGAAAATGTGCTTGCTTGTGAACATGCCAGTGTTGAAATGCTTGAAAGAAATGGAAAGGTAATAGGTGAAAACATGGGTCTAATGCTCAGGAAGGAAAAGAGGCTGGAAATACATATTTGGAACTTATAAGCTTACTGAATACAGTGAAAGAATGGAAGGGACTGTGATCTCCAAACACAGTACAAATTTAGAGAAAAATTGACCATGACACCACTATTTTAAGTATAGACTGAGGACAAAGAGGCAATGAAAATAGCACAAGGCACAAAAAAAGTGACTCTGATATGGAAGGAAAATATAGAGAATCCAGGCAAGAAAGGGGTATCTTGTTTTTTGGTTTTTGTTGTTGTTATGATTTTAGGGGGTAGTAAAGAGACATAATAAAAGAAGCACAAGTCTTTATTTCTGGGTATGCTTTTCCAAATGGGTGATAAACAATATAATAACCTATAACAACATTTTAGCAGCACTCCATTAATTGTTAGTGACTTTAGAATTTATGTTTTAATAAAGTTAATTCATCTTGTAGATACATGAACATAAATCTGGCTCAAACCACCCTGAATTTAATTTAGCTACCCCTGTATATATGTTGGCTCTACTTTAAATCTCCCCAATAATGAGCATTAAGAGAAATTCAATGATTAGCAAATCATAGAATAAGATTTTAAAACAGATAAACCATTTAACTATTCTTAAAATGTGATTTGTTCCTCTTCAAAAATTAAACTTAATTTTAACAATTCTATGTTCAAATGTATTTCTTTTCCATTATTTCTATTATTTTCTATTATGCATGTACATTGATCATTGCTAACAAAACGAAAAGCACTGCTTTCTTTGAAGGCAGAATAGTGAGCAATGAACCAGGACCTTGTTGAGTCTGGGATATCACCTAGTCTTTCAAGATTATCAGCCTCCTGTGACTTGAGGAAGATTGCTTTCTCTTATCATGGAAGATTTTCTAGCATATTAATTTACATGCAGATCAAAGCTCCAATCCTTTCATTAAGGTGACTCAATATTACTATTTAGCTTACGACTATTTTTGCAACATGTTGTCGATTGCTTTTAATAATTAACCAAAAAGCAGATAGTTCTGCATTTAGTCAGAACGTTCATTCTAATCTTTTTGAATTCAGAAGAATTACTGTGTTGATATCCTTCCCAAACTTGTTATAATAAAATTTATAGGTATATAAAAGTGAAATGAATTGCTATCTCTTTGAAAAGCCTTATTCAAAATACAGTTTATCTCAAAATTTATATTCAAGGCAAACTATCACCACTGAGACATTTAAATTCTGTTTGTTTTCTGGGAGAAAGGAAGTTCTGTGTTTTAGTGTATGATTTCCGTAATGAAACTTCAGAATTAAATTAGGCATGTTTCTAAATTGTACTGATTCTGTAAAAGAGATACATGGTTATATTAGTTCAAAAAGTAGTATGATATGATACTACAATTCATATTAAAATAAATGTGATTGCTGTTTGGAATCTGTACTGGTGAGTATATATACATCTTTTTTAAAAAACCTATCCACAGATTCATCCCAGCATTAACTACCATCTTCTCAGGGAAGTTTTATAAATTTCATTTAAAGTATTTCAGAAAGGAAAGGAGATTTTGAGAAATAACTCTCCCAGCTGAATGCGTATATAATGTGCAAAATAAGTCCTGTTAACTTCATGTCCCAATATTAAAGTTCTGCAGTTGGAATTGAGCTTAAAAAAGAAGAGAGGACATATTAATTTTCCATGTATTAAGACCAACTTAAATCCTTTACTGTCCAATAACACCCCTATAAATTTGTGTTCTTTGACGTGCTAGTCTGAAAATCCTGAACAGTTTAAAAAAAAACACATTGATCTTATAGTTCTTTGGTGACCTTTGTATGGAAATCATTTGGATCTGAAAAACACATGTTAGTGTTCCCCCCTCAGTTTAATTTTTGGAATAAATATCAAGAGTTGGTGCTATGCTTTTAATCAGTTGTAAGGTATTAGAAAGCCTGACATGATAAATCAGTAAGTATATCATGCACTGACATCTCACATGAAAATGAACATATCTGCATAGGTTCTGCTATATGATATATCCATAGTAAACAAGCATCATAATATAAATTAATTTTTTTCCTTCTCTGTACTGCATCATTTTGTTTCTACTTTTATGACAGCATTCCTATTCTCCTACACATGGTAATTATCTATGTTCCTCTTTCCCAATATATTTAAGTTTTTAAGGGTGGGCACTAAGTTTGATGAAACTTTATATATATTCTGAATTCATAAATTTGTTATTCACTTATGGTTTTCTGAATTAACACACCCTTTTACAGATACCTGGCAGAATTTCAAGTATCTGAGTTGATGTATATCATAGTTAATAGATTATACATTTATATATCTTAGTGAAATAAAATATTATATTACCTTCAAATCCTGGAGAAGTAAGCATCTGATATATGTGAGTGTGTGTATACACACATATACATACACACACACATATATAATATAAAATGTATTTAAAATAAATATAAGATATAAAACATACATATGTTTTATATATTATATATAAAATAAATTAATACATATTTATATCATAATGATATAAAATGTTACATCACCTATAAACTCTGGACAAGTGATGCTTTTTAAAAGTGGGTCATGGGCTACCTGGGTGGCTCAGTTGATTAAAGACACAGTCAGACGCTTGGTTTCACCTCACATCATGATCTCATGGTTTGTGAGTTCAAACCCCTTGTCCTGCAGAGCCTGTTGCGAGACAACATGGAGGATGCTCGGGATTCTCTCTCTTTCCCTCTCTCTCTGCCCTTCCCCTGCTCACGCTTTCTTTCTCTCTCGCGCACGCGCTCTCAAAATAAATAAATAAACATTAAAAATAAATAAACTTTTAAAAAGTAGGTTAAAAATACAATAATAAAATCTGTATTTTAAAAAGAAATTTTTTTTCAATGTTTATTTTTGAGAGACAGAGACAGAGTGAGCGGGGAGGGACAGACAGAGAGGGAGACACAGAATCCGAAGCAGGTTCCAAGCTCTGTGCTGTCAGTACAGAGCCCGACTGGAGGCTTGAGCCCACAAATCATGAGATTATGACCTGAGCCAAAGTTGCATGCTTAACCGACTGAGCCACCCAGGTGCCCCAAAATATGTATTTTTAAATAGTGATAATTTATGAATATTATTTGCACAAGCATATTTTCCATGTAATAGTTTCCAAATGTATATCCTCTATAATTAAACAACAGCTCTTTCATTATAATGATACTCTCAATTCAGCTATAGTAAATTTTTTGATATCTAAAAAACATTTACTACAGTCAGCATATAAATTCATATGAAATCATACATCCATTTTCTATAAGGAATGACTTATAAGTATTAGATTTTAGTATAGAAATAATTAGCTGAACTTTAACTCTTCTACTTTCTCCTCCTTTTATTATTATTATTGATTTATTTTAGACAGACAGTGAGTGGGGGAGAGGGGCAGAGGGAGAGAGAGAGACAATCTTAAGCAGCTTCCATGCTCAGTGTGGAGCCCAAAACAGGGCTGGATTCCATGAACTATGAGATCATGACCTGAGCTGAAATCAAGAGTTGGATGCTCAACTGATTGAGCCATCTGGGTGCCCCTATTAGTATTTTTAATCCCTATCCTTAACTTTAACGATAAATTAATAGTAGTAAAGTAAAGAGAACTTAGGTGGAAGATTCTTTATAGTAATAAAACTATGGTACTAGCAAGAAGGAAATTTGAGTTTTGGAGAAGTCAGTATGTTTTCTAATTCAGCAACAAATATAGAAAACAATAGATATTACCATTATAAGAACTAATAGGTAATGATAATCAAGGAAGTATACTTTATTTCCTAGAGATTTTCATACAGATATTGCAGTCACATTATAGCATGTTACACCCTATATGTCCTAGTATATTATTCCATATATTGAAAGTTCATAGTCATCTATAGAGTTAACCTATATAACTGTAGAGGCTAATCATCCAGGTCTATAAAATTAGCCATGTTAGTCTCTCTTTTTTTTTTTTTAACATTTCTGTTTTATGATCTTCAACTCAATAGTTCTGTATACATTTTTGAGTAGACGAGAAGGGAACGCAGAAAACCAAAAGTGATAGTTACAACACTAGTGAAAATTTAAATACAAAATTATGTTCAGTTTCTGAAATTTCAGAAGAGAATTTTGATAGGTTTTCAAGCCAGGCATAGGAATAGAGACAGTAGTAGTAGTAATAGTGGTAGTGGTAATAATATCATTATTATTATTATTATAGATTCCTTTAGGATATCATTCATCTTACTGAAAAGGAGGTATTGTGACTTAGATCACAGAGTACTATTTAAAGGACAACCAGATAAGAGGAAGGATTGAGAGTTTATTTTGTTAAAATGAGTAGATGAGAAATTGAGAAAAGGGATAGAAGAAACAATGACAAGATTCTCATTTTCTTTCTCCATTCCCCTTTCTCCATTCTAGGTTGAGCCTAGAAAGGAGTATGGCTTTAGAGAAAAATGATAATTAGGGAGACCTCACCAGTGTGGATACTTGTGCCACACTCTAATCTGTGAGTTCCAACCACAGTGAAATAACTCTAGTGGTATTTATAATTAAACAGAAAGTAGACAGTATTTATCTTTCCAGAGTGGTCCTTGATTCTGTTCTAGTATGAGTGGGTCTAAGGAGCATCTGAGATATTAGTCAAGGGAATTTTCAGGAGGCACTTGCCATAGAGAACCCTTTAGAAGCTAAGAGGGGACCCATTTGTCTAGCTGAAGAACAGATGAGAGTCAGAATTGGACCTTGGCTGCATGTGTGAAGAATGCTCTGAATTCCAAGAGGAGCTGGGGAAAAGACAAAGCAGGCAAGCAAGTCTGCTAGATACTGGTAAGCACAGAATAAGAAAGCCCAACCTACACAAACCACTATCTTTAGCACAAATGCTGGCTGGTTGTGCAACAACAAAGCATACAACGGATGTTGCTATGAAAACATGATATCCATCAAGAGGATTCCATGAGACCTAACAGCTTATTATTTCCAGTGCCACAACAGACTATTATTTCCTTTACCCATTCCTTACCATTTACTAAGTATCCTGGAAGTAATGGGAAATTTAATGACTTGAGGCTTTTTACTTGAAAAGCTGAACACTTTAAAGAATTGTCTTATTACCACAGTTTTAAGTTACCCCTATGAAAGGGATAAGTGGTTTCCAATTAAGACAAGATTAATTTAGACAATACATAGAAACTACACTTTTTGAGTACATTGTAAATATATATTCTACTCTACTATAAAAGAAATGTTTATTTCTTTTGGTTGCCCCATCAGTAACTGGTATTGAAAGAACAATACACTTGGAGTTGAGATATGGTTTGGATTAGTAGTTCTCCAATTTACGGGCTCAGTGATTTTGGATACGTCAGTTAATTTATAATGCCATCTCTGCTACATTAACCATTACTGAAAACCCAATACAAATAACATGTAAAAATGACTTGTTTATTGTGATACAATAGACAAGTGAAAAATATTATAAATGCCCTTATGTCTGTTTTCTCACTTTTCTCTTTTTTTCCCTACCCATTTTATCCTATCTAGGGTAGGAAAAATCCTAGGGAAAGGATACGTAGTCCCAACTTAAATCTGCTGATGTTTACTAACATGAGCCTATACTCATACTGTAGGCTAAAAAATATTAGTTTTTTTTTAAACTAATGGATATTTTGGAATTTTGTCCATATCACTTAATTTTGAAAATTCTTCCACTTAGCATTCATTCCTTTGCTTTCATGGGAGTGGTTTTATATATTTCTTCTTTTAAGGACCAATAACAGTATTAAACAATATGCCACCTAACATCAACTTCAATGTTTTATTCATCCCTCTTTCCCCCCTACTGTATCTGCTACCTTGTTGAATATTCACATATTTGTGGAAGGAAATGAAATGAGTTAATATAAAATGACATATTAATAATCACAGATATATTGACAAGTTTATTACAACAATTTTAAGCATATACTTTATTTTTTAATGTTTATTTATTTATTTTGAGAAAGAGAGAGAATGAGCAAGGAAAGGGCAGAGGGAGAGGGAGAGAGAGAATCCCAAGCAGGCTCCCTTCTATCAGCACAGAGCCCAATGCAAGGCCAGATACCATGAACCTTGAGATCATGACCTGAGCTGAAATCGAGTTGGATGCTTAACTGACTGAACCACACAGGTGTTCCTAAGCATATACATTAAAAGGCTTTAATAATGTACTTTCATTCCTTTGCTCTGAACTAAAATTGTATTTTCATCGATAGTTATGTAGTACATAATTCATAAGAGCACTCATAATTCTACAGCTAGATTGCATATAATTCATAATTAGTTTAACCAATTACTCTTCCTCCTCTATAATTACTTTTTTAAAAATTTTATATATGCACTTTTCTATAATCCCTACAAATATGTAAAATATAGGTACGTATGTATATGTGAGTATATGTATACATACATATACTCACACATACAGATCAAACACATGAAGAAATTCTACACAGCTTTGTTTTCAGAAGACATACATTGCACCAAAAATCACAGCAGGTTTAACCTACTTCCTCAAAGGACAAGCTCACTTCTTTTTTTGGTTAATTTTTTTCTTTTTTTTTTTTTTAATATTTTAACGTTTATTTATTATTGAGAGACAGAGAGAGACAGAGCATGAGCACGGGAGAGGCAGAGGGAGAGGGAGACAGAGAATCCGAAGCAGCCTCCAGGCTCTGAGCTGTTAGCACAGAGCCGGACGCGGGGCTTGAACTCACGAACCGCGAGATCATGACCTGAGCTGAAGTCGGACACTTAGCCAACTGAGCCACCCAGGCACCCCTCGATAATTTTTTTTTTCTCTTTTCTCTATCAGGTTATTCTGAGACCAAATCCCCTTCATTAACACTCTTTGAGTTTCAGTCGGAATTCTCTTTAGCTCAGTTTCAGTTACACCTTTGATCCAACACGTGATGCCAAGTCTAGAAGGCAATCAGTGCTAGTCGCCACAAGACTTGTACTGCATTCTGTTTCAAACAACAGTGCAAAGTCTAATGATCCTTCTGGCTTTTGTTGCTGAAAATCAAAGGAATCGGAACTTCCTACACTTGATGTTGTTGTGGTAAATAAAACACAATGCAGAAACAGGTGCTGAAGCAGTGTTTCTTCTGGACCATGGGGGTTCACAAGAAAACAGGACTACATGGCCAGTGGCAACACATATGAAACCAGATGAGATACAAAGGACAGTTTACTTACTTGAAAGGAGTTCATGAAGATGTGTAAAAATAAAAACTAGAATACCATAGACCCACACTAAAATAAGTGAAATATATTTTAATTATATTTATACCAAGGAAAGAGCTCAATAATTTCTCATAAAATGTGTAATGTTTAAGAAAGAAATAAAAACGGTAAGTCCTAACATAACAAAAAATGCATTTTTTATGCATGAATTATTTTATCAAATGAGTAAAATCAACTGTAGCATACATTAATTTTTTTGGTCACTATCAATTCATCATTTTTAGTGTATGTTTATAAGTATGTCTAAGATATTTGCCTTCAAAAATATAAGACTGTAAGTATAGTCTAATAATTTGGGACCAGTCTTAGGTTGTTAACTTTATGAGAGATTTCAGGGTAGTATTAGGTTCTTAGCAAGATAGTGATTTTTTAAAATATTTAATATACATGTAATATTATAAAATTAATTTAACACTCAACAGAATAATTGTCTGATAATTGAAATTGTGTATATGTATGTGGGTGTGTGTATTTTTCTAGAGACATTTTTTGATTTTTATTCCTTATTCTTGAATACTTAATTTTGAATCTTATCATTACTCATGGTTTTTAGCCTTCAAATAGTTTACTATTAATGTGACTCCTTGTTGGAATATATTCTAGAACATGTACTTTCTCAAGTAAGCTTATAAACCATTTCACATTGTAGAATCTAGCAAAACCATACATAATGTTATTGGACATTTAGAACAATAATGAATTCACAGCCCTTAAGAATACAGTCCACAATTTCAATTATATCATGGAGATAATGATAAATTGATAAGGCCATGTTTTGAAATCTTTAACATTTAGTGACACATATTAATTCTTTCAATGAATAAATAATCAAGTGTTGCCATATGCAAAGTCCTGGAGATGCATCACTGTGTAAAACATACTGCAGGTAGCAACATGTAGGCAAATATATAACAATGTTTATTATGTATTATACAATATATAATACATATATTGTGTATATGTTTATTATGTATATGTACAATATATAATAATGTTTATTATTATGTATTATTATCCATGTACATGATTAAAGCTCATGGAAAGAATAGTCAATCCAAATTTGATATTCATAAATAAGGTACAAGCTTGAGCTTTAAGCAAAAGCAGGGAAATTCTATAAACTGCAATTTCTTCCCTGCATCTCTCTTTCTTTCTTTCCATATTCTTTACCTTCCTTATAGCAGATGATAAATTTTAAAAGGTGAGACAGAGAAATTGCAAATCTCAATATCTCACTAGGGCCAGAGCACAGAATACATATTAGAAGTATATAAAAATAAATATGTTGGATGAAAAAAAAATGTACTTCACTTAATGAACCAAGATTGAAAATACGTGTGCTGTTAAAAAAAAAAAAAAAAAAAAAAAAAAAAAAAAAAAAAAAAAAAAAAACAGCTTATCTAGTGTTTAAATAACTTTTGAGAAACCAAAACATATTTTGTGCATTTAATTATTCTAAAAATAAACAAATAATCAAAAGCATAAAGCTTTCCTAGAACAGCCATATATGAGAAGAAGAAAAATAAAAGCAGAGTGCTCTGGGCTCATGTTGAATTGTAATTGAGGTATAGGTTCTTTGCCTTTTTGGGCTTTCCTTTGCTAATCCTCATGAAATATCCCATCCCATATTGCCAGTAAAATGAACTTCAAACCCCTTTAGCTCTGTTCTCTACAAAGGCACAGGCTATCTTTAACTTCACAGATAATCAACTGAAGTACATAATCAATGAGTACCTTCTGAATGCATGAATGAATATATGAAGGATTGAAATGGCTCTAAGTAATATTATGGTTCCAGGATATGCCATTTGAAAGATATGGGTCATATCTTCCTCTTACTTGGAAGTACATTTTCTCACAGTGAAATTCACAGATCTTAAATATAAAATTGGTGTTTGACAAAGAATATTTTCAAGTAATCAATAACTTCATAATTCCATTAATGCAGAATATTTCCTTGTGCCCCATTCCAATTGATTCACCATCCAGAAAAAGGCAATATTTTTCTGATTTTCACCATTGATCAGTTTTTCCAGATCTTGAAAGTCCTATAAAACGAATCCCAATATAATAATCTTTGGGTATGACTTATTTTACTTGACTTGAGAATCAAATATCTGTCAAAATTGGCACTAATTATGCAACGATGAATGAATCATAGAATTTGCTTTTGTAAAATTTGTTTTCTACTAAGGGAAACATATTAAACTAACATCAAAGTGGATCAATACAAAATTACATGCTGTGATTGGTACCTGGAGAATTTCAGAAACTGAAAAAAAAAAGTTTGTTATCAATAACAAATGATTGAGTAGATAGTAGTTAAAAATAAGGTCATAATAAAAAGGATAAAAAATAAGGTCAAAACAAGATACACAGGACAAGATCACACAGGTTATATTAAAGATTTCTGTTTCTTTCATCTTAAGTACAATTAAAACTGACAGGAGAATTTAACAACAACAACAAAATAACATGGTTCAATTTTCTTTTCAAATAAGTCAGTCCTTATGGGATGGGAAGCTCCCATCTTTCTAGCCACATGCTTCTAAATGGATTGATTTTCCTTTTATACAAGAAACATTTTTAATCATCTGCCTTCTTGTTTCATCATCTTGATAATTTTTCTGAGTCAGGTTCACATTTACATTTGTTAATCCCTTTCACCAGTTCCAAGATTATTTTCTTTTCCTTGTTTTTTCTTGAATTTTGAGCTTATTCTCATAGGGTTTTTTTCCTATTTTTCTTCTTCAACTTTTTTTTTTAATGTGTGTGATAGGCTATTTTTCAAATTGACTAGCCTAGATCAATTCAATATTATTGTCAAAAGCTGCCTTCCCAAACATTATAAACACAACTGCTGATAGGACAAAACTTGCTTACTGTGGTAAGGGATAAAATATTTCAAAATTTTCAGTGTCTGGGAGAGGGAAGGTGAGGTCAAAATTTTTTTCAGGAATACAAGTTTGTTTTAAGACAATTTTATTTTTAAGATGAGAGGGAGCTTTGTTAAGATTGGGAAAGCATCATGATAGAGTAGCCCAGGATTGGTAGAAACAACCAGATGAAGATTTTAAGGTGAGAGATTGAAAGAATCAGGGCAAAATGAATTGCCTGTTGACAGGTTCACATAACTTTCTGGAAGTTACTATAATGAACAATCAAAGCATTTGCCTGGACAGAATACCTGGAAAAATAAAGTCATGCTAATGAAAAGAGAAATAGCAAAGTCATACTAATGAAGAGAAAGAACGACTTCATAATAACGTAGACAATAACATATGATTTTGGTTCTTGGTGTTCTTTCTGAATGTTTTTCTCCATTTTTGTTGTTGTTGTTGTTGTTGTTGTTCTCTCCTCTCTCTCCCCTCTGTCCACCTCCCTTAAATACAGAATTTAACTGACAATACTTTAGCCCTTCAGAAGTCAGTTCCCAAAAGTGTTTCCAATCCTTCCGTGGTCTAAATTAATTCTGTGATTCAATTCATATTTGGAGATTATAAGACATGCTAATCAGGTAGGCACTGAGAAATAGTCTTTTTTTTCATTCTCTAATAAAATTGCTAAATTATTTACAATATTTTTAATGTTTATTTATTTCTGAGAGAGACAGAGTGCAAATGAGGGAGGAGCCAGGGAGAGAGGGAGACACAGAATCTGAAGCAGGATCCAGGCTCTGCAATGTCAGTACAGAGCCCGATGCGGGGCTTGAACTCCTAAGCGGTGAGATCATGACCTGGGCTGAAGTTGAACATTTAACTGACTGAGCCACCCAGACCCTCTAAAATACTTAAGATTAAATATAAGTGTTATAACTTATGTTATTAAAAATGAAGTTATTTTCAAAATATTTACTAATATCATTTATTCAAAGGACAAACAAGAGAGAACTTGAGGGAATCTGATTTAATAGTAGAATTTCAAGTATTACGACACATAAAGCAGGAATATATATTGGGAGACTAGGATCTCTTCAGAGTCCCAATTTTTCATATTTATCGTTATTTACCCTTATTATTGTCAGAATAGATTTGATCACTCTGATACACATACTGGCTTTTTTATTATTCAATCTTTATCATTAATTTTGGAATTAGCCTAACTTTTTTTGTCAGACATTTCAGATGGTAAAACATATGGCACTGTTGTTGTTGCTTAAATGAAGTAAAAGATAATGTGCTATTATATGGTTATTATGTAAATAGAGTTATTTGAGTCCCAGTGGGAGATTTTCTAGGTCAGGGTCATACATAATCAGTGGGTTTAAATTTAAGAATATCTTTGAGCAGCAAAATAACAGTAGTTATTATCTTAAAGATTAACAATATCTTTCTGTCGAAACCTGAAAGTTGAATATGACACCAATCAAGGAAGAATTATATTCAACTTTAGCACTTAATTCCTACCATGAAAAAGGTTGTTTACATTAAGAAAATATGTGTGTTTTAATGGCAGCTGGGTGGCTCAGTCAGTTAAGCATCTGACTTTGGCTTAGTTCGTGATCTCACTGCTCATGAGTTCGAACCCCGCATGGGGGCAGCTTGGAACCTAGAGCCTGCTTCGGATTCTGTGTCTCCCTGTCTTTCTGCCCCTCCTCCACTCCCTCTCTCTCTCTCTCTCTCTCTCTCAAATATAAATAAACCTTTAAAAAATTAAAAAAAGAAAAGATGTATGTTTTCTAAAATTCATACTTCTGCTAGACATACTCAAAGGCCTATTTATATATAATTTGATAAAACAGTACTTGTTATTATTTTTCTAAGTACATTCATCTTTATACCATATTTGGTGCTTTGATGTATATAATTTGGCCTAACAATATAATTTTTACACAGTATAACAAGCCTTTGGGTTTCCTCACTGCAGTGGCAATACACACTAATGTCTGGAAGAATTAGTGTTCTCTATCACATTTCTTGTTTTTAAGTAATTACATTTACCAGAAAAGGTAAGCTTAGAAATCTCTATTTTATTGCCTGAAATTCTTTGTCAATGGTTATATTTTTTCTGAAAACAAAAGATGATATTACTTTGACAGTAAATTAGGGATGATAATTATATTTTTGAAACAAATTGTCTTTTGACAGAGTCTCTGTCTCTTTCTCTAATTCTCAGGCCTCTGAGAGAAAGAAAGAGAATTAGAGAAAGAGACATTTTTAAAGACAGTGTCTCAAAAAGTCCTCACATTACAATTTTAAGGTGTGTTAACACATTTTTGAAGTATTTGGGAATGCAAGAAAATATGGATTACTGGGCATTGTGAGTATATCTAATTTGGTAATTATAGGGAAGGGGACCTACTACTTAGTACAATTATAAAGGGGAGATCAAAAGAATCCAAAATGTAGTATGGTTTAACATTGTTAATGATGACAGCAGAAAGCAGGTAGGAAAGAGGCAATGGACTAACATCTCAACAGACAAAAGGTATCAGCAATCAGAACATTGCTTTTCTGATTTACAGTCAAGATGCAATTTATGCACAAGAAAGAGTATCTAGAGTCTATTGCAGGCTGTAGTGGGGACATGATACTCAGGAATATAAGTTGAAAAGAAATCCATGGGCTAAGAGACTTGTCTAGTTTACTCCAACCGTCTTCCTTTAGTCAATTATTAAACACATTTTAAGTGAGTAAATTATATGTGTGTGGTCTTGCTCAAAGTGTTGGGGATTTGTTTTATATTAATTGGTGTGCTACAATTCAATTCTGACACTAACCATCCAGAATTAGGGCAGACCTCATAAGATGCCAGCCACAGATGGGGTTCCCAGCCCACCACTTCTCACCAAATGACTATAAATCTGGGAATTTTCCATAATTCCCCTCAGGATTGACAACTGCTAGTCTAACTCACAGATCTCGGGAAAGCCCTATATTTACTATTAATAGTTTTACTGTAAAGGACACAAATCAGTCAAGCCAAATGAAGACACAGACAGGGCAAAGCCTTAAAGGCCCAGAATGTAGAGCTTTCTTGCCCTCCCCTATCCTAGTTGAATCAAGCTGTATTATCTTCCTGGAGTTAATTTATTAGCATGAACTCACAGGTGATGCAAAAGGCTCACAAATAACAAAACACTGATTTCAATCTGGAAATTTCAAGATTTTAGAAACTCCACTCCAAGAACCAGAGATAAATACTACACATATTCTTTACAATAGGAATAGAACAGAGAACTAGGAAGACCAGGTTTACATTCTAATGTGATGATAGATGATAGATAGATAGATAGATAGATAGATATGAACAAACAGATGAATGTATATTATTTGATAGCTACTTTATTTATATCCTCAGGTTGAGGAAGGCATCTTTGAGAAAAAAATATTTCAACTGAGATCTGAACAATACCAATGCAACTGGTCATGGATAAATCTAAGGACACTCTAAGCAGAAATAACAGGTAGACAAGGCTCTAAGCCAGAAAGAAATTTGCTTTTCCCACGTGCTTCTCAATTTACAGGGCCCTTTACTTCTTCTCCAGTCCACAAACTTGAAATAGAATACAGCAATTAAAAGCATGTGTTATAAGGTCTGTGGGGAATTCGGTTCTGTCATAGTTTATGACTTGAGTAAAATAGTGTCTTTTTTAGGCCTCATTTCCTCACATGTAAATTGGAAATTATAATAGTACTGACTTCAGAATATTCAAGCAACAATGAAAGCAAGGAGACCAATGTTTACAAAGAGAAAAAGGCTGCAACCCCATAACTGTAACCCAAGACAACATATGCCAACAAAGGTAAAGAAAAGCATTTATAAAAATGGAAGATTTAAGCAACTCTTGGAACAGCATACTTCATCCACAAAAACACTAATCATAAAAGGACTCAGATCAAATAACAAATGAACAAAACAAGGAACAAACAAAAAGAAACATGAAATAGAAATAGTTATGAGTAATGACTATGTTAGGAGAAAAATTGAGTGTCTGTATTGTACCAAAAATTGACATAGGAGAAGTCTTGAAACAGAATGGGCATACTGAAAGTAAAACTTTAATAACAGAATTAAATATAAAATTTGAAGGTGACTGTTAATAAAAGGGAAGAAAGTATTCCAAAGATTTTATTTAGGATGGAGTAGAGACAAGAGAGGAAATCTTCTCAAAATGGCTCATCTTGTGGGGTTTGAAGACATTGAAAAATAGAGCATTTTAGTAAGAGATATAGTTTCTTGACTTTATATAATAATAATGTCTTAGTTTGTCCCAGGTGTTGTAACAAAATACTACTGGCTTGGTGGTTTATAAATAACATAAATTTATTGCTCACAGTTCTGGAGCCTGGAAGTTCAAGATCAGGGTATTGGCATGATCAAATTCCAGTGAAGGCTGTCTTCTGGGTTTCAGATAGCTAACTTTTCTCTGTGTCCTCACATGATGAAAGAGGACAAAGGGGCTCTTAGGTCTCTTTTAAAAGAACATTAATCTTATTAAAGGACATGAAACACATTTAAAAAAAAATAAATGGAAAAATACACAATAGTTATTCCACTTTAGTTGTAAGAAAGGACCCACACCTCCCAACACATTCATAGCAGGCATTAGGATTTCAATATAAGAATTTTGGTATAACACAAATATTCAGACCATAGCAGAATATAAAATGTATCTGATTATAATAAAGTTCCATAGAATGCAAACTGGTAGTCACTCTGGAAAACAGTAGGGAAGTTCCTCAAAAAGTTAAACACTCACTTGTGGAATTTAGGAAACAAAACAAATGAACATAGAGGGGGCAAAAAGAGGAAAACCAAGAAACAGACTTTTTACTATAGAGAATAAACTGAGGGTGACTGGAGGGGAGGTAAGCAGGGGGATGGGTGAAATATGTCATGGGGATTAAGGAGTACACTTGTCATGAGCACAGGGTGTTGTAATGGAAGTGTTGAATCACTTAATTCAGCATGAAACTAATGTTACACTGTATGGTAACCAACTGGAATTTAAATAAAAAATTGGAAAAAAAATAATAGAAAAACCCCATAGAGGAGATTAATTTTTCCTCTATTTTGTTTATCTCATCTTTCTAGAAGACTGCCTGACACACAGAAAATATTCAAATCTTTTTGAATAAGAACTAATAGTTATTGGGAATGAAAAAAATTATTCTCTACTATTCTTGCTTTTTCAGCTGGTCTAAATAACCAAATTAGCAAAGGGCAGATAGGAAAAAAAAATTAATTACATACATATGAAGGTCCCATAAGAATGTGCGATCCACAGGTAGTCAGGTAAGTCATTTGAGCTTTATATCCATTCTGAGCTAAGGAGAAGGGAGGAGGCATTAAAAGGAAGAAAATTCACGGGAAGATGGGTAAAGCAGATATTTGGTAAATAAATGTTTGCCATACTTTGCAGAGACAATGGGACCCAGAGATGAATTTGATCTCTAAGCACTGCTGCACAATCCCAAAGCTTGTCATGCCTAGCCCATATTCTTTGTAGTTCACTGAAGTGATAGTTCTCTTCTTGGACCGGACCCTCTGTCTAAATTATTTCAGACAGTTAAGGGAAAAGGAAAGTTTTTTCTTGGATCTGCTGTATCTTGATTATATTTGTGCAAAATAATCCATATATCAAAGTTACATATTTTGGGGAGACTTCTGAACCCCTTCACAATTCAAGCACATACATATTCTATTACCAAACTGAATAAATAGCAACTATAGTAATCCAGCAAAAAATAATAAAAGAAAGAAGAAAAAAATTATATGAAATATAGTAAGATTTAAGAAGTAAAATAGCACATTTGGTACAACTAAAGTTGAATAACTATTTTGTATTCTTTCACTCATTAAAAAATGAATTTTTTCAGAGTAAAAAACCCTAACCCAGCTATATTTTATTGAAAAGCGAAAAGAAGGGAAGGAAGGAAATAAGGAAGGAAGGAAGGAAGGAAGGAAGGAAGGAAGGAAGGAAGGAACAGACAAATGAACCTCTTAAAACAAAAACAAAGTAAATACAAATTTAAAGGAGTAGACAAAGGGGCAACAGGTAAATGCAAATAAAAAGCAGAATTTGCTATATTCACATCAAGCTGGTTGAAATTTAAGAATAAAATCAAGTGGGATAAAGAGGGATATCACATAATGATAAAAGTTACAAATGTCAAAAATGTAAGGTTTATATACCCATATGCACCGAAATATATAGCCAATAAATAAATAAATAAAAATATATTGTAAACTAGGGGAGATCTTGTCAAAAAAAATAAGAGCACAGAGGAGCTGAGAGATAAAATGATTAAATTTGATTTAATAAATACAAGGGAAACTTGCTCATTATGGCACATATAATTTTCATATGTTTATTTTGCAAAAATATCACTTGATGAGGGAGAATAATGCAAACTGACACCTCCAGGTGGGATATGGCACTTCTGGCTGCCCCAGAACAAAGAAAAGGACAGAAAAAAAAATGATTAAACTGATAGAGTCTCCATCATTTACAAATATGTCATCAATAGCCTAATATCCAGGAACTCCCTACTGTCTTAATGATAATGCTTTGCTAGAGGGAAAAACAACCTTAGCTTGATAACAGCTAGGCTTCCAGGAGTCTGTGAGTCTTCATTAGTATATGGAAATCCCTTTAAGAAACTTCCTCTTGACTTTATTTCCTTCGTCTCCACAGTATATAAGCAGTAACTTTTCACAACCCCAGTGCAGCTCTTTCTGCCCATGGGTCCTGGGCAGGGACATTTTTTGCACCAAAGATGTCTTCATCACTTTTTTGCACCAAAGATGTCTTCAAGAATTCTTTCCTGGAGGTCAGCTCCAAACCCCCTTCAGTCCAAAACCCCATCATCACTCATTGTTGTTGTTTTTTTGTTTTTTTGTTTTTTTTCAATTTTTTAATGCTTTTATTTTGAGAGTGAGAGAATGCAAGCAAGGGAGGGCCAGAGAAGAAAACATAGAATCTGAAGCAGGCTCTGTACTGTCTGCAAAGCCTCACATGGGACTCGAACCCACGAACAGTGAGAGCATGACCTGAGCTGAAGTTGGGTGCTCAAGTGACTGAGTCACCCAGGAGCCCCAAAATATCACTCATTCATAGACATAAGGAAAATTATAATCACTACTGCCATCACCAACCACCAGGAGCAGCACAATCATAACAACAACAAGAAAATTTTACAGACCATACTCTGTTTTGGTTTTTTTTGGTTTTTTTTTTTTTTGTTTGTTTGTTTTTTTAACACAGTGCTATGTGCAGTGGCGCCTGGGTGACTCAGTCCACGGAAGTGTTCATCAGCTCTGGTCATGATCTCATTGTTCATGAGTTAAAGCTCGAGTGTCGTGTTGGGCTTTCTGCTGTCAGCACTGAGCCCCGTTTGGATCCTCTATCCCCAACTGTTTCTACCCCTCCCCCACTCATGCTCACTCTCTCTCTCTCAAAAATAAAATAAACATTAAGAAAATCACAGTGCTGTGTGCAAAATAGTGGTTAAGTGATTATGTGAGTGTCTTGGAAAGTAAGAGGCAGAATACTTATTAACCCCAAAGGTAATTGAACTCAAGAGAACTAAAAAGTATTTAGCAAAATTAAAAAAAAAAAATTACCATTCTTCATATTAAGTAACAGTAAATGCTATATTTAGCGCAAAGTAATGGCATTATACCTTCATTATTAAGAAATTAAAAATTAAGAGAACTTAGGACTCATCTGTGATGTAATTTCTTATTTGACTTCCCCAGTATTCATTCCTGATCCCGTTTTTGCTTGACCACATTGACTAAAGAAACAAGAAATGCTCTTTTCACCTTCTTTGCTGCTAAGGGGGCCATGTCCAAAAGTTCTGACCAATGATACAGGAGCAGATGTCTCTTGGATAGATTCTGAAAAATATCTTTTTTCTGTTCTGATAAAAATGAGGAGATACCCCTGCAACTCCCCCTTTCCCAACATACTCCAGCTTGAATGAAGCCTGATGCCAAGATCATAGATCCAGCTATTGTGTGAACTTAAGAACGTTAATCATGAACCTGTGACAGAAAAAAACAGTAAGTAAAACACAACCTACTATACCTTGAGTTGCACATAGGATATATGTCAACTAAAGCTGTGGTGTTAGCACAAACGGTAGGAACATTCATATGGTAGCATATAATGGTTACTTCTAGCTGCTTTTAGTCAAGTCTCCAAAAAGAGGTATGAACTCAAAGTTCTGAAAGCAGTTGAAAGCAGAAAAAGAAGAAAACAAAGCTTTGCAAAGAGATAAATTCTCCACATGTGGCCTGCAGTCTAAGTGATTTAGAGTCCCATAATTTGTGGGCCTGCTGGGTTTCAAAACACAAAGTGTGTACCCCAAATTGAGACTAGTCAAAGCAGAGAAATAGCTAACACAGCAGGAGATAAGATTGATAAAATTAGGCAGCCAGTAGCAAAGGGAGGATTCTGGATGGTGTCTCTTCACCTAAGGCTCTCATTTCAAACTGCCTCAGGGCAACAGCTATGATGGGAAGGGGAAGAGGCCTAGATAGAACTAAGAGGCCAGTAAGCTAAAAGACAAGAAATTTTAAAGACTATGTTTAAGCAGAATTCTTAGCTAGCATTACTTTTACAGGAAATGACTGGAAGAAAATATCCTTAAAACATAATACCTTTTCAAAGGAACTATTTTGCAAAAATAACAGCATTTCTGGAGTGCAACAGTCTACAACTCTTCATCACCTATTACAAAAGCTGACATTTAAGGCATTCTCCTCAAAGTTCATCTCATTATGGCCAAGGGAGAAAAAAAGGTAAGAACGATCATCTCAATATTATAAGCAGCAGCCAACAACAGTGAATAATAGAGAGGTTCCTAGATGGCAAAAACAAGTTTGTATTTTCAGGGGGTGGGAAGGTGAAGAAAGGCACCTATCAGATACATTTATCTGGACAGTGATTTCTCATTTTTGCTCTCCATCATGAAGTCCCAGGAGCTAGGCATCATTGATCACTATGTATTTCCCTACTCTTTCCTTTATTTAAGGGGATTTTTTTTTCAGTTCTCCCTTCCTGTTCAAATATTGCATTGTCAATGTGTCAAACAAAGATACAATGTCCTTTGGGCATGGATCACTAGAACATGAGGAGCTATACGTAGACCATAATAAGAGAAGTGCTACTAAACAACTAACCAAGATGTCTTGAACTTTAGACTCCTGCAGAAACTGAATGGAAGTTGGTTGTGACAAACAGACTTAGCACAACCCTCAGTTTAACTAAATTTCCCACGGTCTTCTTCCTTACTGGAGGCTTCTGATCACTTTTCTTAGGACATTTACTTTAGAAAACTTAGAATGGTAAACTCTATCTCTGCCCCCTTGAGATACAAATATTTTTTAAAGCCTTTAGCCACTTTAACAACCCAGAAATATCTTTCTCAAGGACCAGGAAATCATGCTTTTGAAATGTAACATAAAAGAAGATAGTGCTCCTACCTTCCATCTCTAAGGGAGGGCAAGAGCCTAACTTCTTTGGGGCATGTTGCTCCAACTTGTAAAACCACCTTCTGCTGTAAAGATGGGAGACAATTTACTTCTCTTTTGGGAAAGCCAATTAACAAACAAAGATGGGTATGATTTCCTCCCCACCCCAAGCTCTGTGAATGTATACGTATTCTTCTCTCTCTCTCTCTTTCTCTCTCTTTTTTGCTTTATGGTCTTGATTATATTGATAACTGTGGATGTTACAAATAAGAGCCAACAGCAAAAGAATTAAAAAAGACACTTGGAAAAAAAAAAAAAGACACTTGGCATCAATGTAAACTGAACCATACTTGCAGCCTACAACCTTCAGACATAGTTTGTGTATTTTAAAAAATAATAAACTTTTTTTCTTTCACTAACAGTTACTCAGGTATTTAGTTAAAATATAGACAAAAGAATTTCTCAAAGCCACTAGCATCTTCAGAAACTAGAAAAATAAAAAGAAAGCAAAATATTAAAATAAATATAACATTTGAAATTAAGTAAAAAAAATAAGGACAGTCTTAAAAATTAACTTAAAATAAAATTTTAGTTGTAATTCATAAGATCAAAACGTTACAAATGTGAATTCAGAAAAAAGGAAGAAAGGATGGAAATTAAGAATGAAAATAAGACAAAACAACTATGAAATGCTCATAAATGTTAGATAACAAAATATAAATTACCAAAGATGACAGCAAAAGCAAAAAAACTGAATAAACCAATATGATAATAAACCAAAAGGAGAAGGAGGAGAAGAAGAACAACAAAAAGAAGAAAAAGGTAGAGAAGAAGATGGCAAAGGTGGAGGAGAGGAAGAGGAGGAAAAAGAAGCTTAATAGAAGAAGAAAGTTACACAATTATTTAAATTACTTCATGTCATGTTAGAGGTAGAAATACCCCAATTCATTTCATAAACCAAGTACAAAAAGTATAACAACATTTCACAAGGACTATTAAGAACACTTGTATGCTAATTTCATAGATGTTATTAACTTAAAAGTTGTAAATGAATATTAATTAAAAACAAGCAATTGTGCAAAAAAAGTTATACTATACCAAAGATAATTAACTTCAGGAAACAGAAGGTGATATTGTCACCAGAGAAACCCTTAAAATAATTCATTACTGTAGCAAAGTTAGAAGAAAACTCTAAATATGTTATCAATAAATATTTATTTTATGATTTGGTCAAAAAACTTAAATTTGGAGTAACAACTAAATAAAAGATTAGATTTCAAAATAAATGCCAATTGATATTCTAAATGAGGAAATACTTATTAAAGGTAGTTTAAATCAGGAATTGGATAAGCAAATTCTTACTTTTGTATTTAATCTTGTCTTGAAATATAATACAAGTTATAAAACTAGAAAATTAAATTACTTGTATGAATAGTGGAAAAGTAAGTTCTAAAACATTTAGTTTTGATTGATATATAAACATATTCCTAGAAAAATGAAGAAAATACAAATAAATGTAAAAAATATTCTATAGTAATTAATAAAAAATAAGAAACAAAAGGTATAAAGTGTAAATAAATGGCTTCTTTAGTCTATTAGTCTATTTAGTCTAGGGTATACAAATACCCTAGGGAAAATTTTAAAACCATCATATAACAGTAAATATAAAACTATATAAAATACTTGTGAAGGAAGACCTAGTAGCAACTAGGAAAAAATATATGTATGTTTTTCTGAAAGGCATGAAATATAATCATAAATCATAACAAGTAGAAAGAGAAAATTCAAGCACCTGGATAGGAAAATTCAAAACAGGGGCACATGGTTGGCTCAGTCAGTTAAGCGTCCAACTCTTGATCTCATCTCAGGTCACAATCTGTTTGTGGTATGGAGCCCCATATCTGGCTCTGTGCTGAAAGCGTATAGCCTGCTTGGAATTCTCTATTTCTCTTTTGCTCTCTCTGCCCCTGCCCCACTAGCTCTCTCTCTCTCTCTTTCAAAATAAATAAGTAAACCTAAAAAATATATATATATTGGGACACCTGGGTGGCTCAGTTGGTTAAGCGTCTTATTTTGGATTTCAGCTCAGGTCATGATCTCACAGTTTGTGAGTTCAAGCCCCACATGGGGCTTTGTAGTGATAATGCTAGCCTTCTTGGGATTCCCTCTCTCTCTCTCTCTCTCTCTCTCTCTCTCTCTCCCCCTCTGCCCTTCTTCCACTTGCGTGATCTCTTTCTCAAAATAAATAAACATTAAAATAATGTTGATTCATGTAATGTTCAAATATATAAAATGTATTCAATTTCTTTTAAAAACTTCACAAAGAAATATTGAAATTGGATACATGAGTGCATTCATCATTCCTAGGAAGCCTGAAAAATCTTCAAAATCCCTAAATTACAATGGGCGAAATAGGTGAAGGGGATTAAAAGTAAACATTATTATTATAAGCACTGAGTAATGTATAGAATTATAGAATCACTATATTGTACACTGGAAATTAATTAATCCTGTATGTTAATTACACTTGAATTAAAATAAATGAATACTTTTTTAATTGGTAAACACAAGTAGAAACATACTAAAAACACAAATTGAAACAGGTAGTAAGCAGAAAATTAAGAGAAAAGATGGAAATCCTTGAGCAAAACTGCAACTACAAGCATAGTCATAAAGAGAATAATCATGAGATGTGTGGCACAACAGATTAGGTGACACATTTTCATTTAAGCCAGGATCCCTGGAAGACTAAAGTTCTCCCATGCTGCCCTCAGAACCCCAGCAGAATCAAACAAAGTTCTCTTCACAGGGGATCATTCCTCAATGGAGACTCCTATAATTCCCTCCATTAACATAAAATAGTAACTCATAATACTAGATCATAAAATCATGAAAGGAACCAATGTGCAATGAAGAAATGTTAACAGAAGACTTAGCTGTTAAAGTAGAGGAAGCAACAGGCACAGAATATAAATTAATTACATATGAAATGCTTAAAGAAATAAAATATGGATCACAAAATAAAAGAAACAAATGAAAAACCCTATTAAAAAACAGTAACAACAGACTTCTGGATGCAGTCGTGACAGTATGGTTTGTGCATGCCCTCCTCCTTACAACTGCAGAAAAAGGCAGACAAATATACACTACAACCACAGGAAGACACTGAAGAGCAACCAACGTGAGCAGGACTAGAGATGCTTCAAGGACTGATAAAAGGGAAGCACATCAAGGTGAGCTCCACAGTCATGACATCTGTTTTCTTTACGACATTTGCCTAATCTTAGAATGGCAAAATCAGTTATTGAGCAGAAAGTGACTATCCCACTAGATAGGTGGATAGTGATTAAAATATTGATGTACTAAATTCTTTGGGGATTGTTTGAAGACCATTATTAACACCATAAACCTATATAGCTGGCGGAAATAGAAAATTTATTATTGATAACTGGGATATGAATAAAAAGATATAGTAATTGTGGTTAGATATTAAATTTATTTGGCCTTTCAAAAGATTTTCAATGGCTAATATATATTTTTTTTAAGTTGACATATCCTTGACCTAGTAACCTACTTTCAGGAGAGAGTCCTGAATATTTTGGGCTTTCAGCCCAATATTTTGCTGATACTTGAGTAAAATATGGGCAGCCATTTTGGTTAGCTGAATTGCTAAATCAATCAGGAGAGAGTCCTTCCCATAAAAATAAGAACATCTAGATGCTGCTATCTATGTGAAGACATTTTCTGCATTTTCCATAAAGTAAAAAACTGGATGTAGTACTGATTATCTATCAAAAAGGCTCTGGTTATGTATCTACACATTGGGAGAAGGAATTTAAACATTTGAAAAAAAAAATGAATTTAACCAGGGGATTTGGAGAGATTACCATGTATTTTGAGTGAAGAGAAGATTAAGAGTATTGTGTATAATATTCTGTCATTTTATAAAGCAAACACAATTCCTGTGAATGCACATGAGTGATTATGTGCACACAATGCCATATATAATTAAATGAACTTCAGAATATATCTGTTAGGACATATAATTAATTTAAAACTGGTTGCTTGACTAGAGGAGGGGTATGACAACAGATGAGAGGAAAATAAAGATGTGATTATCATATTCAACATTTATGTAAAAGTATATTTTTATATAAATATATGTAAATTTAATAAACATGTTTTTATTTAAAATTAATATATCTGAATTGTGTCAACTTCTAAGCCAAGTATAAGCTAATTTTTATTATAATAAATTATTAATATGCAACCTTACCTATCAATGTTTTCTAGAATTTGTCTAAATTGTGTACTATGGAATATTTGTGGCTTAATGAAAATATATACAGATATTTTCCAAATTAATAGTTCTCACTTTAACAGTGTGATAAACTGCATACACTATATTCTCTTCTAGATAATTCACAATGCTCATTCATCTATATAAGTTTCTGAAAAGTTTTTCAATAAAAAAGCTATTTAAGTTTGATTAACCGAATATTTCTCAGCCTTGCTCTGCCATAAATTAGCTCTCTAAACTTTGGTATAGATTTTAACTCCTCATGGACTTTTCCTAATCTCTAAAATGTAGGCAGGATTTTATTACCTTTGATGATCTTTCTAGTTCTGAAATTCTACACATCTAATAAACTTTCAGAAGTAAGGTGGCAAAAGTCATGGCTTCAGTCAAGTCCCAAAGAAATATTATTAATCAAAATTGAGTGTGTCATTATATTTACAGCATTTTTTTCCTGTTCCTCTGAGGAATCATGAGTATAGTAAGTTTTCATCTTGAGAAATAAAGAAGTACTCAGTGTTCACTGTTTCAAATTGTATATTTTTAACCATAACCCATTAACATTTTTGCTGCTAAACCATGGGAACTGATTTTACCCAAGGTCAGTATAATAATGGAAGCTGATGTTCATATCTCATAACTCAGTTTGCCTTAGTAAGGTTATGGTAATTCAGTTTGGTATTTATGACTTCTTTTAAATTCCCTCAGAAGAAATCCTGGATCTTTCTGGATCTGCATTAGGCAATACTTTTTCAGTTGAAAAGTAGTACAAAAGCATTATTGCACTGTAAAGCAGAATCTCAGGTCAGATGTAAGTTTTTAAAGATAGCCTTACAGAAGTACACTAAGGATAACAGTTTTTGCTATTTGCTGTAGTACTGCTAAGAGGCATATCATAACTTCTTGACTTCTGCCAAATACAGATAATTTTCCTGCAACTGCTCTGAAGAAATATGTCAAGGCCAGGGGCATTACAGTACAAGGAAAAAAATTAACATTATAATAATGAATAGTCTGCCGAATATTTTGCTGATACTTAAGTAAAATATGGGCAGCCATTTTGGTTAGCTGAATTGCTAAATCAAGTCCAATTTTCCTTATTTATTGCATAAAGCAACATGGCAATGGCAGAAGAGTATAAATCTTGGCATGCTCTTCTGGGCATATGACACTCTAAATGATCATTGAAAAGAAATTAAAATAAGAATCTTGAATGGAGCTGCATTCTCATATATAGGAAGCTAAGAGAGATGATTGCAAAACTAAATATAAATTATTTTACTGATTAAAATGATATCAAATAGATGAGAGAAGAGATATGGGTATTTTTAACCACTTAATAGGGGATTTCTGCACATTATTGAATTCACATTTACGAAGACATTTACTTTGCAGTACAGCACACATCAGAGTCACCTTTTTTGACCATTTGAATGGAAAGTTTGTCTTTGATAGGAGAGCCCTCATTAAAACCAATGTTTATCATCCACTGCAATCTGCCATAGACAATTCAAGATAAATCTTCTCCTAAATTTTTACCAGAGAACCCTAGGTGAAAATATATATTAGTGACACATAAATGCTCTAAGATACAAATCTAAATTGGTTAACCTAGAATCCCATGCTGTCCCTTAATAGCAGCATTTTTTAAATAAAATTTTCCCTTTTCAAAAAAAAAAATTCTCATAGACAGGTCTTCTTTTCCTAGTCAGGCCTTTTGTAATCCAGTATCTAAAATTTGATTCACATTATTCTTCCCACATAGGATACCTTTCCCATTTATCTACCTGTCTAACCATTACCCGCCATTTAATATATTAGAACTCTACTTTATTAATTAACCTTTCTCAAACCTGTTAGGCCACAATGAAAACATAAACAAATTAGCTTATTTGAAAACAAATAAACTATTTTATTTTCAATACGCCACTAATGCTATATAAGCACTGATGTAGCTTGTGGAGAATAAGACCAATTCTCAACTTGACTGAAATTTTATATCCAATTATTTAAAATGGCACCAATATATATTTTAACATGGAAAAACTGAAAATATATGTTAACTATATCTATATGTTGTACAAAATATACATTTACAAATTTGGTATAAATTTAGACTAAACCATACTTTTAGAAATCTGGATATAAACTTACTTCATGTAGTAATTTATTTGCCCAACTATTCCATTACATGTGTTCCTGTCAAGAAATACACTAATAACTTCTATCTTACCAAGTCCAATCAATATTTTCCCGTTCTTACCTTGCTTTTCTCTCATGAAGGATTGACACAGTTGTCAGTTGACCCCTTTCTCTTCTCTCAAGCCCTGTTCTCATTTGGTTTCTGTCCCACTGCTGGCCTAATTTTACTCCTACTCAGTAATCACTCCTTTCAGTCTATTGTCTAATTGTTTTTCTCTTATTCTGAATACTGAATGGTGTCATAATTTCGTCCTAAGACCTAGTTTCTTTTTTTTTAATTTTATTTATTGATTTTGAGAGAGAAAGAGAGAGAAAGAGGGAGAGAGAGTGAGCGGGGGAGGGGCAGAGAGAGAGGGAGAGAGAAAGAATCCCAAACAGGCTTCTCACTGTCAGTGTGGAGCTGGATGCAGGGCTGGAACCCACAAACCATGAGATCATGCATGACCTGAGCCAAAACCAAGAGTAAGATGTTTAACCTACTGAGCCATTCAGGCATCCGAGACCTGGTTTCTTATCTCTCTACTTTTGTCCAAAGCATACCTCATTTAATCACATTTTTAACCACAAATGACATGATTACTATCCAATACAAATCTCTAAGCAGATGGCTGTTAGACATAATAAACCTAAAAAAATTCAACACAATTCTTCTCATACATTTTTCCCTCATAATCTTTCTAATTCAGGTAAAAACACAAACCTATAATTTGCTCTCTTTAGATAAACAGAATGCAAAAGAAACAAAAATACGAACTGTGTTAAATGATTTCAAACTTCCAGCTTCCAGAACTGTAAGAGAATACATTTTTGTTGTTTTAAACAATCAAGATGACAGTAATTCATTAAAGCAGCAATAGGAAATCAATACAGGGATTTTAAAGAAAAACATCTCAAAACAGCAAAGACAATATCATCATAATATATTCTGCCTCTATGATCCATCCAATGTTTATTCATTAACATGAATGTTCATCCAGTACCCACCAGACAATTGAAAAAATATCAAATAGATGTTTCAAAAAGAACAAACTGGCTGTCAGACTGGAGAAAACAGAGTTAATGCAGAAAACGGATAATGAAAAAAAGTACATATAAAATGGTCTATTGTATTCATTAAAGAAATATGAGAATCTACTTAATTAATACAATAAGAATAATCTGTATTATTCCCCTAAAAAAAAAAACAGTGGAAAAAAAGTAGAGTAGAAAAACTAAAAATTATGTAAAGGCTTATGAAATAAAAGTAAAAAATCTCAGCATAAGTACTAATTGTTAGAATAAGTACAAACAAAGACTAGTGAACAATATTGATGAAAAATTAAGGAAACTTTGTAGAGTGGATGATATTAAACCATAGTAAACACTGGCATCAAATTGTCAGGATACAAAAATGGCTCTAACACCAACCCCCTGTGTGACTTTGGACTAGTTGTTAAACCTGTATAACTTACATTTCTTCATATGTAGAATGGGGATACTAGTGGTAACGCATTCAATAGGTATTTTGAGGATTTAAAAGGCTACTGAATAAAGAGCAATTAGTACAACACTTTCAAATTACTATAAAAGAAATAACAGAAGTTGTGAAATGTGATAGCCTGTTGCTTGCTACACAGGCAATTGAGCCCTTTATATATCCTACCCATTGCAAAGAACTTGCAGAGAAGGTCACTGTTCTGGGATAAAATAATATAAACAGATCTACTACTGATAGGGTTTAGTATCCAGACTCATATTAATATAAGTGAAGTACATTCCTAAACCTGAAGGAATAGCCAGCCATCACCAGAGGTAATGACTTTTGAGGTAAATCAGCAACAGATAACAGAAAAGATCAAGATAAGTTCACCTAACCAAACCAACTGGCTCATAAAGAAGGAAAAATAATATAGGAAAAGAAAGCCAAAAATTTCCAATAAGATTTTCTGAGATTTGAAGCTATGTTGCACTAATTACAACATAAAACAATGTAGTAAAAAAATACCAAACTGAAAAAAAGGCGGGGGGCACTGGGGTAACTCAGTTAAGCATGCATTGCACTTTTGATTTTGTGGGTTCAAGCCCCCCATCCCCACCCCAGTCAGGCTATGTACTGATAATGAGGAGCCTGCTTGGGATTCTCAAACTCTCCTTCTGTCTTCCCCTCTCCCGTTTGCACTCTCTCACTTCTCTCTTTTTTTCCCTCAAAATAAATAAATAGACTTTAAAAACATAAAATAAGATCTTAAAATAAGGAATATTAAGTATTGCCTAAATTCGGCAGACCATAAGGAAAAAAGCTGAGAAATTTTAAGCATGTAGAAATGGAAAGAGACAAAACTCCTCAGTTATAAATAATTTCTAACAGATAAAAAAAATCATATAAAAAGAGTTTTTAAAAAGAACAGATAAAACATAGGCAGAAAAAATAAGAATAAAAACATTATTTTTAAAACTCCAAGAAGCTCAACAACTACGAATTGCCTACATAAAAGTGATACAGTTTTGTTAAAAGATAATAATGTAAAGGCTTCAAGTTTTAAATGTAGCCTTCTATATGAAGACAAAGAATCTGGCAATGTTATATAAGCATTTCCATGTTGCAGGACTTAGAGAGTAGAATATACAACGCCATCTTCCTTACTTGCATACACAGCAAAAATACGGCAGCCTATACTACAAAGTTGATATACTGGAAAAATAGGATTAACAGTATTTTAAAATTATCAAAGTAACAAATGAAAGAGTTAAAAATATTCCCAAAAAATGTGGCAAGTGGTTGGCAATAGAGTAAAAACAGTGAATAAACTAAATTTTTCATTTTTGTGGTCGGTAATCAATAGATTTGCTTTATTATTTTTTTCAATGTTTATTTATTTTTGAGAGAGAGGGACAGCGTGAGTGGCAGAGGAGGAGAGAAAGACAGAGAATCCGAAGCAGGCTCTACACTGACAGCAGAGACCCTGATGTGGGGCTAGAACTCACAAACCATGAGATCATGACCTGAGGCAAAGTCGGACACTTAACCTACTGAGCCACCCAGGTGCCCCAACAATAGATTCAGTTTAAAATTGATATATCAAGGGAGAAGTTATAAGCAGAGTGTTTATAATACTCAAACCTAGCATATTTTCAAGGCTTAATCAATGAGGATTTTCTGAGTTCAATGTGACTGTCTCTTCTAGGAATCTTTTTATTCTTCCTCTAAACTTTTATCATTTCTTCCATAACAAAGATGTCTACTTCTTTCTCAAAGTATTTATCCAAAGGGTTTGTTTGGTTTTTTTGTTTGTTTGTTTTTCGGTTTTTTTTTTTTTTTTTTGGAAAATATAGTTTCTAATAGGATAGATAGCTTCTTTTCACCAAATTATAATGACATACACATCCATTAACACAAAACCACAAAATGGACATTTATGGATCCTTAAAATAATTTCCTCAATTCCAGAGGAGTTCTTTCATAAGTCCTAATCAAAAACCATTGAGTGCCTGGCACTCTTCTAAGCACTGGAAGTGGAAAAAAGACAGCCATGAGTTCTGTTCTTGTGATACATACATTCAAAGGGGAAAGACAGAAAATAAAGAAGTTCACAGTGAAAAGTACATAAATGTTCTGAAGATTATAACATGGAGTTTTAAGAGTTATTAGCAAGAGAGATTGGAGACTGGGGTCTCATTAAGTAATTAGGTTCTCTCTGAGTTGATAACAGTACAATCAAAATCTTAGTGGTAAGAGAGTCAGTCCATCATTCAAAGAGGTGCTAGAGGAGGATTCAATATAGAGAAGAGTAGATGCAAAAGCCATGAGACAATATAGGGTCTTGATAGTAAAAGAAAAGAAGGTGAGCTAAGTAGAGTTTAGTGACTGCAAGTACGGTAGTTTGCAGTTAAGTTATACAAACAGGGCCCAGCAAATAGTTAGAATTAGAAGGCGATGATGAAATTGTACTTGATGAAACAAGCTGCTTTCGGTTTGCAAAAGAGCACTTGCACCACACCATGAAAAGCGCACCGTAAGGTGTAAGGATAGAAGCCAGGCAGCTAGAGGATGATATATGGGCTGAGAGCTGAAGGTGCTTTGAACTAAAGTGACATTAGTGGCATTAGTGAGAAACAATCAGCGATAAAATTGGAGAAAAACTAACAAGGAATGGCTTTTACTATTGCTAACGAATTATTGTCATATCCTTATACCAATAATCACAACAGTATTATTTTGAATACATGCACATGACAGAAAACACTGTAAATCAAGGGGCTTATCTTGAGTCAACTTATGATGGGTGGTGTCAGTATGTTGTATATGGTGACTTACTTATAATAAATGTAAAATTAAATTATCAAAAGTAAAAACTTTTTTGGCCCTGAAGATTTTCTACAAAAAATGTGCATTTGCTTTATCCTTTCTCTAGTATATTATTTTTTCTGAAAATAGAAACCCCTTGAATTAAAAAATAAAAACAATATCAATCATAGCAGATAGTTATAAAAATATTTCCAAAAATTTCCTCAATTATCAAGTGTATAAGTACCCTAAAAATCCCTATCCATTTATTTTGACATATGTCATATTCAGTAATCAGATAGAAAAAACTAATATTGTTTTTACCCACAAGCAGGCATCACCTTATGAAAAGATCATTTTCTAATTTTAGGGTGAGATGATCATTAAAGACACAGAACACATTGTTGATTTCCTATGATACAACCCAGTTAGCATGTCAAAGTTTTGTTTTGTTTGTTTGTTTGGGTTTGGGTTTTGCTCTACTGTTTGTTGATGTTAATTCATAAATGTATTTTACACGCAGCACTAAGAGAGCTCCTATAACTGATCTAGAATAACTTGTAACTCCCTGCGAACTTGATAAGGGCAGTTGTGTTGGAGAGTACCTGTCACAGTGAATCACTCAACTGCGTTTGTTAAAAGGAAATGAATTGAACTATACATAGCCATTGTTCATGACTCTGTCACTACTGGTAAATATATCCCAAGTTCTAACTAATTCCTTAAGGACAAAGCCACCTGTCAGTTTCTGCCTTCTTGGTTTTACTCAGCTAAAGACACTTATGCTTGTCAATGCTATACAACTCTTTAATCAAATTAGACTAAATCTGACAGTGTGCTAAAAACCTTAGATTCACAGGTAGAATCTATGTCCATCCTTCATGTTATTCCCCTATTTAGTTTCCCTAAAGCATCTCCTGAGAATCTGTGCTATCTTTAAGGGACAGATTTTTCCATCATTTTTTTTTACAGCTGGCTTAGTTTATATCATAAATTATCAGTTTCAAAATGCCTTAACAATATCCAATATATCACTCTACCTTGAATATCCTGAGAATTAAATTATGCCCTGGGTTCTGTTTTACTTAATGGTGTTCCATATCTCCATAGTTCTGACCATTTATAGTTCCATACCAGATAGAGAACCACAACATCTAATTCTGAGCATTGCCACTCTCTCTGACATATATGAATATTGGTGTTGATCCATATTGATCCTTATCACACATCTTTGGATATTGGGAATTGAACAATCAATAGACCAAACTCCTTGTAGTTCCACTGTTCCTAAATTCTTGATCTTCCACAAAGTCATAATATGTATAAAATGTCTGTCCTTAGATATATGATATTACATAAATTGATGACAGTGATTCCAGAGGAAGTACATGTTCTGGGTCCCAGTGACATAGAATTTGATACCAGTATGAATGAAATTACTGTTCAATAGTATAGTGAAGGTACTAAATCATTAGGTAAACATTTGTCAAATTTTAATGTGCATAAAATTCAACTGGGGTGCTAATTTAAATGTATTAATAGAACCCCCTCTAAAGATAATGATACATTAGAATTATTCAGTCCAAGAGTCTGCATTTTATAGCACTGCAAAAGATTCTGATACAGGTGACCATGTACCATGGGTAAAGATACACTACTCAATTTAAAGTTGTTACTTGGGGAACACATTTGTTACTACCACTTGGGAAATTGAGACATGAATTGAGATTACTCCAGTGCCTTCCCTCAAGTAAATTTCTTCAAGTTCTAAATGTATTTCTTATCTAGTATCATCTTTCCGCTGAACCATTCTTAAGCTATAAGAGTATGGCTACAATTTAAGAATAATACTTTAGGAAATTTTTTTTCCGGTCCATAAATATTCCAATATGTCTAGAATGTAAAGTATCTTGCAAGTTTATGATAAACTATGATAACTTAAAAGAAATTGAACAAACTTGTAATTTGAGCCAACATGCTCTTATCTGAATAACTGATAAGTTAACAGGCATACTCGATAATTTCTTTCTTAAATGTAATTCACAGTTTCTTAAGAGGAGAAAACTTTCCTTGAGAAACAAAATAAATGAGTATAGGGGAAAAAAGAGAGAGGCAAACCAAGAAACAGACTCTTACTATAGAGAACAAACTGACAGTTACAGAGTGGAGGTGGTGGTGAGGTAAGGATGATTGAAACTGGTGATGTGGATTAAGGAGTGCACTTCTTGTGATGAGCACCAGGTGTTGAATGGAAGTGCCAAATCACTAAACTGTATACCTGAAAATAATATTACGCTGTATGTTAACTAACTGGAATTTAAATAAAAATAAGAAACTAAAAAGAAAAAAGAGGAAACAATGCCATTCTTCCAAACTAATTTATACTATTAGTATAATGAATTATCACTGTCATACAGGGTATCACTAGAAAGGTGAATCATTATTTAATCATACAAATAAGAAAATACTTGTGTAAGTAATAGAGGAATGAAAAAACCCAGCAGCAGCAGCAGCAACAACAACAACAACAACAACAACAAAATCCCATTTTTTGGTTTTTGGTTTTGTTTTCTACGTAAATTGTTTAATTACGCCATATCTGTAAAAACACTTTTTTCAATATTGCTGTCATTGGGATCATGATATCATAATTTGGACAGAAAGCGGTATTTTAAATTTTCAAAATAACTTACAGAAACATGCATCCAAAGTTGTCACTGATATTTTGGTTGTCATTTACATTTAAAAAAATTGCTTAATGCTTATTTACTTTTGAGAGAGAGAAACAGAGTGTGAGCAGACAAGGGGCAGAGAGAGGGAGACAAAGAATCTGCAGCAGGCTTCAGCTTCTGAGCTGTCAGCATAGAACCTGACGCCGGGCTCGAACTCAAAAATCGATCATGACTTGAGCGGAAGTCAGACGCTTAATTGCTTAAGCGCTGAGCCACCCAGGCACCCCATTTGTCATTTATATTTAATGATAGTTCCTTGCATTTTCATTTTACGTCAATACACTTCTGCTAAGAATTTCATAAAACACCATGTCATAATTTAGTTATACAGACTAAGTAAGACTCAGAGCGTAACAGAAGATTTCCACTTATAAGATCTGCTTGCTTCTAATTGTTTTGGATTAGAAGAACCTGTTATATTGTAATAGATGGCACTGGATGTCAGAAGAAAACAGTAAAAAAAAAAAATGCATGATGTGTTTTGCAAGCATTAGTGCAAAATAATTCAACTTAGATATTGTTATAAAAACAATAATTTTTGGTTAATTATTAAAAAACAGTTAATTTTTAAAAATACATAACTAGAAATTAATGACACAGAAAATAGCTTTGACGTTGTGTGCTTATCCCTTGGAATTTCAAGTCAATACATCTTTAGTACTTGATTTAGTGTATTTATGCTTTACCAAGAGACCCACTAACCAACACTAAAAGTTATGAACCAGATGTCAGCTTCTTGGCAATGGATATCTTCTGTGCCTCATGAGACATACTCTGCAATATGGCACTACATGGATGCCAATACAATGTTACCAACATGAGATCAATTTTTATAGAATTTTTACTTTAAAATATAATACAAATATTTTTTAATGAACTTAAATCCCATTGTAATCCATTGAAAAAACTTGTGACCGAGGAGAACCTCATTCTTTCTGCAGTACATCAAGAATACTGGGAATGCTGCAAAATTCATCCAAAATCAAGTAGCAGAATATCCATTTGAAAAGTGTATGGTTTTATTATCATACTCTTAAGTGTGTAAAATCTTCTACAGAAAGCCCAAACCAGAGGCACCTAGGTGGCTCAGATGGTTAAGCATCTGACTTGATTTCGGGTCAGGTCATGATCTCATGGTTCCTGAGTTCAAGCCCCACATCAGGTTGTTTGCTGATGGCATGAAGCCTGCTTGGGATTCTCTCTCTCCCTCCCTCCCTGCCCCTCCCCCACTCACTTTCTCTTTTTCAAAGTAAATAAATAAACTTAAAAAAAGCCAAAAACCAATATTAAAAGCAAAACACTGCTAAGCATGTAAAATGTTTCTGAGTTTCATGACAAATAACAAGGCTCAACCAAGGATTTTAAAATATTAAGACTTTTTCTTCCTAAAGTTCAGAGAGATAAACTGCCTCAATGATGATTCACTACATGTACTATCTAGGAAATATGAGTGTCCATAAAGGAAAAACATAAAGGAACTATGAATAAGCAACCATGAACATATCTGAGCTTTTAGTTTCAAGCAATAGACACCTATTCTGGCTAATTCAAGTATGAGTCAAAGTGCATATTCACACACACACACACACACACACACACACACACACACACCATGCTCTCCCCCAGATTTAATGGTACTATTTTTCTGAAGAATTTAAGAGACTCATAGACATGAATGGAGGAAGCATCAAATTTTTATGAAATTCGTGAATGGTGCAATTTTAAAAGCAAAGAAGGAAATAACAAAACCACTAAAGTTGATCAGAAACATTCCCACCGAGATATTTTTCTCCACATTATAGAACATCATCACTAATTGACCCTGCTTCCAATGACCATAATTGATTTCTAAAATCCATTTTTTTATCTTCATTTCACTAGTTCCAAGTTTAGCCTTTAAGGAAAAGCCACCTAATTGGCTGAACGTGAGTCATGTGTACAAGCCTGTAAAATGAAGATTTGGGTGAGGAAGGCTCTCCCCACTTCAACATCCATGGTAGCAGGCACTGTAATATGTCTCACCAAACACAGAAAGAATGGAGAAGTCTCCTAAGTACCATTGGTAGTATTTACGGATCACCCAGGAAAACATCAAAATGCTTATAGTCATTATAGTGTGAACTAGTTATGAAAATATAAGTTAGGGAGAGACAAAAATAAATGATTTTTTAAAAACTTAAGTGATATTCATATAAAATAAAAATTAATAATTTTTTAATTGTGGTAAGCACATTTAACATGAGCTCTACCTTCAACAAGATTTTATTTTATTTTTTTTTAATTTTTTTTTTATTTTATTTTTATTTTTTTTTTTATTTTTAATTTTTTAATATATGAAATTTACTGTCAAATTGGTTTCCATACAACACCCAGTGCTCATCCCAAAAGGTGCCCTCCTCAATACCCATCACCCACCCTGCCCTCCCTCCCACCCCCCATCAACCCTCAATTTGTTCTCAGTTTTTAACAGTCTCTTATGCTTTGGCTCTCTCCCACTCTAACCTCTTTTTTTTTTTTTTTTTTTTTTTTTTTTTCCCTTCCCCTCCCCCATGGGTTTCTGTTATGTTTCTCAGGATCCACATAAGAGTGAAACCATATGGTATCTGTCTTTCATAGGGGCACCTGTACCCCAATGTTTATAGCGGCACTCTCAACAATAGCCAAATTATGGAAAGAGCCTAAATGTCCATCAACTGATGAATGGATAAAGAAATTGTGGTTTATATACACAATGGAATACTACGTGGCAATGAGAAAAAATGAAATATGGCCTTTTGTAGCAACATGGATGGAACTGGAGAGTGTGATGCTAAGTGAAATAAGCCATACAGAGAAAAACAAGATTTTAATTGTACAAAATGTTATTCTTAATTATAGGTACAATAATGTACACCAGATCTCCAGAAAGTATTACTATTTTAACCATTTAAATTTTTTTAATGTTTGTTTTTGAAAGAGAGAGAGAGTGCAAGCAGGGGAGGGGCAGACAGAGAGGGAGACACAGAATCTGAGGCAGGTTCCAGGCTCTGAACTGTCAGCTGTCAGCCTGAGGTGCGGCTCGAACTCACGGACCATGAGATCATGACCTGAGCTGAAGTCAGAGGCTTAACCGACTGAGCCATCCAGGTGCCCCTCATTTTAACCATTTTAAAGTGTGCTATTCTATGGCATTTAGAGCATTCACAGTGTTGTGCAATGATCATCACTGTCTAGTCTCAAAAACTTTTATCACTCCAAAATGAAACTCTGTAGTCATTAACTATTCACATTCCATTCTTGACCTCTAGGCCTTGATAACCACTGATTTGCTTTATATATGTATGCATTTACCTATCCTAAAAAATTCATATAAATGGAATCATTCAATATGTAATCCTTTGTGTCTGATTTCTTCATTTAACATGTTTTCAAGGATTATGTATGCTATAACACGTGTTTGTATGCATCCCTTTTATGGTTGAACAATATTCCATTGTATGCATATACTACAATTTGTTTACACATTCATCCCTCAATGGATATTTGAGTTATTTCCATATTTTGGCCATTGTAAATATTGCTGTTATGAACAGTCATATAGAAGTATCTGATTACTTGTTTTCCATTCCTTTGATGATATACCTAGGAGTAGAACTGCTAGATCACATAGTAATTCTGTGTTTAACTTTTTGAGGCACTACCACATTGTTTTACACACTGATGAACCATTTGACATCCCTACTGTTAATGTAGGAAGGGTTCATTTTTTCCACATCTTCACCAAGTTTTCATTTCATATGTATATATTTTATTTTTTTATTATTTTTAATATGAAATTTATTGTCAACTTGGTTTCCATACAACACCCAGTGCTCATCCCAACAGGTGCCCTCCTCAATACCCCTCACCCACCCTCCCCTCCCTCCCACCCCCCGTCAACCCTCGGTTTGTTCTCAGTTTTTAAGAGTCTCTTATGGTTTGCCTCCCTCCCTCTCTAACTTTTTTTTTCCTTCCACTCCCCCATGGTCTTCTGTTAAGTTTCTCAGGATCCACATAGGAGTGAAAACATAAGGTATCTGTCTTTCTCTGTATGACTTATTTCACTTAGCATAACACTCTCCAGCTCCATCCACATTGTCACAAAAGGCCATATTTCACTCTTTCTCATTGTCACGTAGTATTCCATTGTATATATAAACCACAACTTCTTTATCCGTTCATCAATTGATGGATATTTAGGCTCTTTCCATAATTTGACTATTGTTGAAAGTGCTGCTGTAAACATTGGGGTACAAGTGCCTCTATGCATAAGCACTCCTGTATCTCTTGGGTAAATTCCTAGCAGTGCTATTGCTGGGTAATTTTAATTTTTTGAGGAACCTCCACACTGTTTTACAGAGTGGCTTGCCATCATATGTGTATATTTTATTATCTTAATCCTAGTTGGGTATGAAAGAGTAGATCATTATGGTTTTAATTTTCATTCCCTAATGACCACTGATAATAAGTATTTTCTTCATGTGCTTGTTGAAAATTGTATGTCTTCTTTGAAGAAAAGTCTACTCATGTACTTTTCCCACTTTTTAAATTGAATTGTCCTTTTGTTTTTCAGTTGTGAGAATTCTTCATATTTTAGATGGTAGATCCTTATCAGATATATGGTTTGCATATTGTCTCCTATTCTATAAATTCTCTTTTATAGAATATAATTTATAGACTTTCTTGATAATGTCCTTTGATACACAAAACTTTAATTGATGAAATTTATCTAGTTTTTTTTCTTTTGCAGGTTGTACTTTTATTGTCATATCCAAGAAATCATTGTGAAATCAAAAGTCATGAACTTCTCCCCTATGAATTCTTCTTAGACTTTTATAATTTTAGGACATATATTTCAGTCTTTGATCCGTTTTGAGTTAATTTTTGTATTTGGGGTAAGAGAAGACTCCAACTTCATTTTTTTATATGTGAAAATAGTTTTCCGATCACCACTTGCTTCAGAGATCATTCTTTCCCCCACTGAATGATCTTCGTATCCTTTCTAAATCAATTATTCATTGAGATGTGGGCTTATTTCTGGAATCTCAATTCTAATGGTCTGTATGTCCAACCTTATATCAATAAACATTATTTTTTTTTTAATTTTTTTTTTCAACGTTTATTTTATTTTTGGGACAGAGAGAGACAGAGCATGAACGGGGGAGGGACAGAGAGAGAGGGAGACACAGAATCGGAAACAGGCTCCAGGCTCCGAGCCATCAGCCCAGAGCCCGACGCGGGGCTCGAACTCACTGACCGTGAGATCGTGACCTGGCTGAAGTCGGACGCTTAACCGACTGCGCCACCCAGGCACCCCTCAATAAACATTATTTTGATTACTGTGGCTTTGTACAAAGAATTTAAATGAGGAAGTTGAGTTCTCCAATTTTGTTCTTCATTTTCAATATCATTTTGGTTATTGTGGCCCCTGAAATTTATGTTAATTTAGGTATCAGCTTCTCCATTTCTGAATTTAAGACGTTAGAGTTTTCACAGTGATTATATTCAGTTTATAATCTGCCTAGGAAAATATCACCACCTTAATAATATTAAGTTTTCAAATACATGAATGTGGGATTTACTGCCATTTATTTGGGCCTTCTTTCATTTATTTCAGTAATGTTTTGTAGCTGTCAGATACACATTTTCACTACCTTGGTTAAATTTATTTCTAGGTATTCTTCTGTATGCTGTTATAAAATGAATTATTTTCTTTATTTCCTTTTCATATTGTTTACTGCTGATATATAAAAATACAAGTGACTTTTGTGTTGATTTTGTACCTGATAACTTTGCTTAAATTACTTAAACAAAAATTATATATTTTTTTCTAATTTGGGGACTTTCTCTACATAGGATCATGCATCATGCGATTTATGAAAGAGATAGATTTGCTTCTTTCTTACCAGTATAGATGTCTTTTCTTTTCCCTTCCTTTCTTCCATCTGTCCATCTAATTATTCTGGCTAGAAATTCTAGTACATTGCTGAACAGCACTGTTGAGAGTGAGTATCCTTGTCTTATCCCCTTATTCCTTTCCTTATTCTTAGAAGAACAGTTCAATCTTTATTTAATTATTGAGAATGATATTATCTGTGGATTTTTCACAGATTCCTTTTATCATGTTGAAGAAGTCCCCTTCTATTCATAGTTTTCTGACTTTTTTTTCATGACAGTGTGTTGGATTTTGACATTTTTTTTCTGCCTCAATTGAGTTGATGGTGTAATTTTTTTTTTCTTGACCTATTGATATGGTATATTACATTGATTGTCTTATGCTGAAACAATCTTGTAATCCTGGGATAAATTGCACTCAGTCATGACATATAAACCTTTTAATATGCTACTGTATTTGGTTGGCTAGTATTTTGTTTTAGGGTTTTGCATCTATATTCATAAGGGATATTGGTCTACAGTTTTCTTTGCTTATAATGTCTTCTTCAGGCTTTTGTAACAGGGTAATGCTGACTTCACAGAATGAGTTAGAAGGTGTTCTCTCCTCTTCTATTTTTAGAGTTTCTGAAGAATTGGTGCTCATTGTTTAAATGTTGATAGAATTCATCAATGAGGTCACATGGTCCTTCACCTTTCTTGTTGGAAGTTAATTACTGATTAAATCTCTACTTGTTATAGTCTTCCAGATATCCTATTTCTTACTGAGTCAGTTTTGGTATTTTGTATATTTCTAGGAATTTGTCCATTTCCTCTAGGTTATTTAATATACTGGATGGGGCACCTGTGTGGCTTAGTTGCTTAAGTGTCTGATTTCAGCTCAGGTCATCATGTTGTGGTTCATGAGTTTAAGCCCCACGTCAGGCTCTGTGCTGAGAGCTCAGAGACTAGAGCCTACTTTGGATTCTATGTCTCCCTCTATCTCTGCCCCTCCCCTGCTCAATATCTCTCTCTCTCTCTCTATCTCAGAAAAATAAACAAAAAAAATTTAATAATATTTTGGCAAAAGATTGTTCATAGAATTTTCTTATAATAACTTTCACTTCTACAGGGTCAGTGGTAAAGCCCCCACTTTTCCTTTGGTTTAATTATTTGCATCTTCTCTATGTTTTTCCTTCTCACTATATATAAAATTTTGTCAAGTTTTTATTAATCATTTCAAGAACCAACATGTGGTTTTGTTGATTAGCTCTATTATTTTTCTATTTTCTATTTATCTGTGCCTTTATTTTTTATTTTTTCTTTCCTCCTGCTAGCTTTCAGTTTCCTGCTAGCTTTCCTCTTCCTATACTGGTTCTTTAAAGTAAAACATTAAGTAATTGATTTGAAAATTTTCTTCATTATAAATGTAGTCATTTGAAGTTGCCTCTGAGCACTGCCTTTGCTATACTCAACAAGTTTTGTTATGTTATGTTTTTGTTTTTCATCACAATGCATTTTCTTTCTTTAAATTTTTTAATGTTTATTTATTTTTGAGACAGAGAGAAGGCAGAGCATGAGTGGGGGAGAGGCAGAGAGAGAGGGAGACACAGAATCTGAAGCAGGTTTCAGGCTCCAAGCTGCCAGCACAGAGACCGACGTGGGACTCGAACTCACAAACTGTGAGAGAATGACCTGAGGCGAAGTTGGTTGTTCAACCGACAGCCATCCAGGCGCCCCAAATCACAATGTATTTTCAAATTTCCTTTGTGAAATCAAATTTTTTTTCTTTGACCTACTGGTTTTTTGGACTGTGATGTTTAATTTGTAAATATTTGTGGATTTTCCATATTTATTCTTTTATTGATTTCTAGCTCCATTCCTTGTTGTCAGGAAAGATACTTTTTTTATAATTGGACTTTTTTTTTTTTAGGGCTTTCTGGCCCTTTAATGTTTATTTATTTTCGAAGGAGAGAGAGACAGAGTGTGAGCCAGGGAGAGGCAAAGAGAAGGAGACACAGAATCCTAAGCAGACTCTAGGCTCTGAGCTGTCAGCACCGAGCCTGAGGTGGGACTCAAACTCATGAGATGGGAACTCATGACCTGAGCCAAAGTCGGACGCTTAACCGAGTCCTTCAGGTGCCCCATGATTGGAATCTTAAAAATAATTAAGATTTGTTTCATAATCTAATATATGTCTATCTGGAAATTATTTCATATGCTTTTCTATATTCTGTACATTCTGCTATTTTGGGGAGGAATATTATATAGATTTTTGATAGGCCTATGGTTTATAATGTTTTCCAAGTTCTCAATTTCTTTATTTGTATTCCAAATATTCTATCTATTGTTGAAAGTACATTATTGAGCTATCCCACTATTTTTCTATAACATTCTATTTCTTCTCTCTTTAATTCCATCAATTTTTGCTTCATATACTTTGGAGCACTGCTATTTGGTGCATAAATGTTTAAAATTGATGAATTTACCCTTTTTTAAAAATCAATTTACAATGTCATCTTTGTCTTTTGTAACACTTTTGACTAAAATCTATTTTGTGTGACAAAAATAAACTCAAAATAGATGAAAGACCTAAATTTAAGACAGGAAGCGATCAAAATTCTCGAGGAGAAAGCAGGAAAAACCTCTTTGATCTTGGCTGCGACAACTTCTTCCTCAACACGTCTCCAGACACAAGGGAAACAAAAACAAAAATAAACTATTGGTACCTCATCAAAATAAAAAATACTTCTCCATAGTGAAGGAAACAATCAGCAAAAATAAAAGGCAACCGGCGGAAGGGGAGAAGATATTTGCAAATGACACATCAGATAAAGGGTTAGTATACAAAATCTATAAAGAATGTATCAAACTCAACACCCAAAAAACAAATAATCCAGTGAAAAAATGGGCAAAAGACATGAATAGACACTTCTCCAGAAAAATATCCAGATAGCCAACCGACACATGAAAAAATGCTCAACATCACTCATCATCAGGGAAATACAAATCAAAGCCACAATAAGATACCACTTCACACCTGTCAGAATGCTTAACGCTAACAACACAGGTAATAAGAGATGCTAGCAAGGATGTGGAGAAAAAGGATCTCTTTTGCACTGCTGGTGGGAATGCAAACTGGTGCATCCACTCTGGAAAACAATATGGAGGTTCCTCAAAACAATTAAAAATAGAACTATCCTACGCACCAGCAATTGCAGTACTAGCTATTTACCCAAAGGATACAGGTATGCTGTTTTGAAGGGGCGCATGCACCCCAATGTTTATAGCAGCACTATCAACAATAACCAACGGATGGAAAGAGCCCAAATGTCCATCGATGAATGAATGGATAAAAAAGATGTGGTATATATATATACAATGAAGGATTAGTTGGCAATCTAAAAGAATGAAATCTTGACATTTGCAACTACGTGGGTGGAACTAGAGGGTATTATGCTAAGTGAAATTAGTCAGAGAAAGACAAATATCATATGACTTCACTCATATGATGACTTTTAGATACAAAACAGATGAACATAAGGGAAGGGAAGCAAAAATAATATAAAAACAGGGAGAGAGACAAAAATATAAGAGACTCTTAAATATGGAGAACAAACAGAAGGTTACTGGAGGGGTTGTAGGAGGGGGATGGGCTAAATGGGTAAGGGGCATTAAGGAATCTACTTCTGAAATTATTGTTGCACTATATGCTAACTTAAATGTAAATTTAAAAAATAAATTAAATAAAATTGTTAAAAAAGAAAGAAAAAATTTATTTTGTATGATATTAATATAGTCATAGCAAGTATCTTTTTATTACTACTTGCATGGAATATATTGTCTTACAATTAACCATTGCTTATACTTGGCCTTTCTTTCTAATATGGCACACAACACCTCTTACACATAAAATAAAATCCTTTGAGTATGTATGATATACTGACTAGTGTACTAAGTATTGCAAAAATCTCATCTCTGCCATCAAAGAATTCAAAGCTTAATGTAGAGAAAAATAAACAATACTTTTTTAAATCTCTTAATGAACAACCTGGAGGATGGATTTATGTAGGGAGAAACTAGTAAAACAATTAGTACAGAAGCCTAATATATAATATCTGATCTATATTGGTTTTGGAAAAGAATTTTAGAAAGACCACATTATTTTCTACTCGTACAAGCTAATTATTTAATATAGATTAAACCAAGAAAGACCCTGAAATTCTCCTACTACATAACCCCAACATTAAATATATGCTATGATACACATAGTGACTTAATTTACAGATCATTTTTCTTCTCTTTAAGGATTAAATAACACATAGAATTATTAATAATTTAATTTTATGACCATTATTAATAGCAGAAGTATTTTAACTAACTTTCTAAGTATTTACTCTACATCAAGTCCAATTGACTTAAATACTTATGAATAAAGTATTGCATATTGTAGACTTTTAAAGGTCACCTTTGACCACTCTGACAATGTTCTGCATAGAAATTCTGATACTTTTAAATGAGTTTACATATATTTTTTAAATTTTTAATTCAAATATCTAAATAGAGAAGTACTTTAATTAAAATAACATTTTTATTATCTAAAAGCTATGCTAAAATCACAGATTTTCTTTGGACGACACATACGTTTATCTTTTTTTTTTTAATTTTTTTTAACATTTATTTATTTTTGAGACAGATAGAGACAGAGCATGAGCAGGTGAGGGTCAGAGAGAGAGGGAGACACAGTCCGAAACAGGCTCCAGGCTCTGAGCTGTCAGCCCAGAGCCCGATGCGGGGCTCGAACTCACGGACCGCAAGATCATGACCTGAGCCGAAGTCGGACGCCCAACCGACTGAGCCACCCAGGTGCCCCACATACATTTACCTTTTATAATATGTTATGATATGATGAATGAATGATTAAGGTCAAAACTTATTATGTTTTCCATAGAATACAGTCATTTATCTGTCTCTTACCAGTAAAAACATTCCATTTTGAGTGAAGAAATTTATAACATGATGTGCTGAAATAGCTAGCATAAATATAGCTCCCATTTTATTTGGATGTCATGTTCTGGAATTTTTAATTTATCCTGACAGTTACTATAGATGATATGAACAAACAGTCTTGAGGTGAAAATCACTAAGAGTTTATCTACATAAAATGTAATAGAGGGTATACTTTGAGAATAGTGGTAGTGAACTGTGGAATCTCTCACTTTGGGGTCAAGGGCATAGCTGCTTTTTCTTTCTTCTTTTTTTTTTTTCCTTTCTTAGATACTCTAGATATTTGACTTATATTCAGTGATTGATCCAAAATGAATTGTTTTGGGTTATTTCCTGATAGTAGATATTTATGTCTTAAGAGATATTTATCTGATAAAAAGTAATTAAATTCCTGTTGACCATTTTGGTGAAGATAGAACATGTGTGCACATAGAACAGCTTCTGATTTATTAACACTCTACTTCCTTTACACATAAGGAAAAAAGTTTGAGTATTACTCTGACAAGTTTTACTTAATTATACTGCTTATGTTTTCAACTTACAGGCATGTTACAAATATAAAATTTCACTTATAATTGTTTGTTTCCCTATACTTATGTTAGATGTGCATGATAAATCTATACAAGTGTATCATTAAAAAACATATATCCTCTCAGCTCTATTTTGTTATATTCTATAAATTCAAAGTGTTTTATTCTTCAGTATTACATAGTGTCATGAAGTCATAAGAGAAGTGGGGATCAAGGACTTCAAGTTCAATATATGTATCAAAGGAAATACTCTAATACTTGGAAAGTAACTGAAACTCATTGATTGTACAGAAATGCATTTTCAAATTTAATTATGAAACTCATTGTCAGATAATAAAAAATATTTTTCCACTTACAGAATAAAAACCAATTCAGAAACACATGCAATTTATAAAAACAATTATAATGCTATCTGAGCCATAATATATGATTTTGTAGGTTATACAGAGACTTAATAGAAACAAGTACCTAATAATGTATACATAATTTAAAACATTTTGCTTTTGTATTCTTCATCCTATTCTTAAATTGATAGCAGATAGAATAAAGTGGTAAATTTAGGTGGTGCTTAATTATTTGTAAGTCTCTTGCAGCTATCGAATTATTATTGTATTGAAAAATGGTCAACAAGAATTTTATTACTTTACTATAAGAGGAACATATGTATATATAAAGCTAGGTATTTGAAATAATTCACTGTAGATGATCATTGACCATTTTGCATGTTAGTTTGAAACATCAGAGAAATTACTTCATGTTAGTTATTCAGAATAATATTTTAAAATAAGACAATATATTTGAGTAATCACCAAAAATTAGATAAATTACATTAACAATGAAATATGTCGGAAATGTATTAAAGTCTGTCAATGCAAAAATAAAGATAATCAGATACTCTACATGGAAAATCCAAAAGACTCCACCAAAAATCTGCTAGAACTGATATGTGAATTCAGCTTAGTCTCAGGATAAAAATCAATGTACATAAACCGGTTGCATTTCTATCCACCAATAATGAAGCTGCAAACAAACAAATCAAGGAATTGATCCCATTTACAATTTGCACCAAAAACCTTAAGATACCTAGGAATAAACCTAACCAGAGTGTTAAAAGATCTGTATGTTGAAAACTATGGAAAACTTATGAAAGAAACTGAAGAAGACAAGGAAATGGAAACACATTTCATGCTCATAGATTGGAAGAACAAATGTGAAAATGTCTATACTACTCAAGGCAATATACATATTAATGCAATCCTTACCAAAATAACACCAGCATTCTTCACATAGTTATGACAAATAATCCTAAAATTTGTATTAAACCAGAAAAGGCCCTGTATAACCAAATTAATGTTGAAAAAGCAAAGCAAAGCTGGAGGCATCACAATTCTGGACTTAAGTTGTATTATAAAGCTATAATCACCAAGACAGTGTGGTACTGGCACAAAAAACAGACACATAGACCAATGGAACAGAATAGAGAACCCAGAAATGGACCCACAAACGTATGGCCAACTAATCATTGACAAAGCAGGAAGGAGAATCCAATGAGAAAAAGACATTCTCTTCAGCAAATGGTGCTGGAAAAACTGGACAGCAGCATGCAGAAGAATGAATCTGGACCACTTTTTACACCATACACAAAAATAAACTCAAGATGGATGAAAGACCTAAGTGTAAGACAGGAAACCATCAAAATCCTACAAAAGAAAACAGGCAGCAATCTCTTTGACCTAGGCTGCAGCAACTTATTACACATGTCTCGGGAGGGAAGAAAATAAAAACAAAATGAACTGTTGTGACCTCATCAAGATAAAAAGCTTCTGCACAGCACAGGAAACAATCAACAACTAAAAGGTAACAGACAAAATGGTAGAAGATGTTTGCAAATGACATAGTGGATAAAGGCTTAGTATCCCAAATCTATAAAGAACTTATCAAACTCAACACCCAAAAGACAAATAATCTGATAAAGAAATGGGCAGAAGACATAAATATAAACTTTACTGAAGCAGACATTCACATGACTAACAGACATGATAAGATGGTCAACATCACTCATCATCAGGCAAATACAAATCAAACTGCAATGAGATGTCTCCTCACACCTCCGACAATGGCTGAAATGAACAACCCAGGAAACAACAGATGTTGGCAAGGATGCAGAGAAACAGGAACCCTTTTGCACTGTTGGTGAAAATTCAAACTGGTACAGCCACTCTGGAGAACAGTATGTAGAACATATGATTTCACTCAGATGGAATTTAGGAAACAAAACAGATGAACATAAGGGAAGGGAAGGAAAAATAACATAAAAGCAGAGAGGGAGGCAAATGATAAGAGACTCTTAAATACAGAGAACCAACTGAGGGTTGCTGGAGGGTGTTGGGTGTGGGATGGGCTAAATGGGTGATGGGCAATAAGAAGGGCGTCTGTTGTCATGAGCATTGCATGTTATATGTAAATGTTGAATCATTGGGTTCTACTCTTGAAACCAATACTACACTGTATGTTAACTAACTTGACTTTAAATTTAAAAAAAAAGATAAAGAAATTCTATCTTTTTAAAATTTATATATATACATATATATTTAAATGGATATCTTTAAAATATGTTATATTTTAAAGTAATATATTACAAGAAAAGGAGTTATATATTTGGATAGCACTCAAATAAATTCTGTTACAGTTTAGTTTTATAAACTTTTCTTTTGCATGGTATACCACATGAAAAATTATAGTCTCTCTTTTCTTCCTGAATACCATCCTTTGAGATAAGCATTCTCAATACCATCATTCTATAGATAATACAACCCAGATACTTAGAACCTAAGTAACCTCTATAAGTTTATGTACCATATAAGCACTAATGCCAATATAAAGTTAGGATTCTAATTATGAGTTTTTAGTATTTATGAGCTATGTGATCTTTAATATTTACTTTAGTATTTCATTATCGTTTTTTTTTAAAGCAAATCATGTCAGTAGTGATTTGTTCAAAATTTTTAAAATATACCTGTACAAAATAATCTTCCCTCCTTGTTTTATTTCCTATCATTTTAATCTCTAACTGGCATGGTACAAATTAGTTTTTGCAAAAATATAAATTTGTATTTCATTGGCATGATATTATGTATAGTCAGAAAAATATAGCTATAATAAATACATAATTGGGGGGAAAGTTCATCATCAGAAGAAAAGTGAGTATATTTTACCACTATTAATAAGAATAGTCAGTACCCTATGCTTACGGCTTCAGTAAGTTGCATATATCAAGATGGATGAGAATATTACCTCCAACCAAATATTTTATGTCAAGTGTTTACAGGGCAAAGAAACTATGCTCTAAATAATGAAAAGCTTGTGCATATAATGGCCTCAACTGCCATTTGTACTAAGATTAGATTTGTACTTGATGTAAGCAAGAGTTTCTGGTCATGCATCTGCAAACTCATTTGCACAGCAAAATATCTACAGGTGCAAAAGTTATACTAAAGTCGTATCCATGAACTTAGTTTCTATAAGACATTCCAAGGGGTAAAGGGAAAAATAACTTATTACCAAATAAGCATCATTACTCTGAGAAGAAAAGAATATTTCTATTAAAAAAAGCAAATTTTAAAGTAGAAAAAGTTTTCACTTATATTAACTCCTCATTTTTTAATGGAATAAAATTTTAAGATCAAGATTAGTATTTTTCCTCTCAAGCCAATTCTATTGATTAATTATGATGTTAGTCAAAACTGGTCAGCAAAAAATAGAAACTGTTCTGGATCCTCTGGTAAGATACAAGCATGTTGGAGGTAGGAGATCAACCCCCTAAAGACTGAGGCCTATCAAATTACTGAAGGTTTTAAATGTCCAATGTCTAAGGGCATACAGAAATATCCCATGCAAGATGAAGGGTAAATCAAGGCACCCTACACTATCTCCACTGAAAAAGTATTTGGAAGACCTCCACATATTTTGAATCAAGCACATAATTCAGTTGGGAATACAGCTCAGCTTATTTATTAGATGTCTTGGAAGGTTTAAAAGAGCAAAATACGTTTAAAAGAGCAAAATATGTCAGTTTGTAGTATACGCTATCTTATCATTTAGACTATGTACAACAAAAGATTCCATAGTTCTGGAATTATCTGTGAAGATAAAGATGCTCTAGTTAACTTATAGCTCAATATATCTACAGATAGATAGATGGTAGATAGATGATTTAGCTAGCTAGCTAGCTAGCTAGATAGATAGATAGAACATATAATTTATTTTCTGGATACATTTGGAATTCTGGGTGGTGAAAAACTTATTGTGTTAAATTGGCTAGAAGCTAACTAGAATAACATAAAATTAGATTTAACAGAATGATTCTGTTCAAAGTCCTATAATAGAACTGAAAACAATTAGAGATCCTCCTAACTGAACCTTTCATTTTAGAGTTGTGGAAACAATTCTGGCTTACTTCTTCCCCAACCTGTAAACATTCTATCCTCTAATACCCAGCTCTATGATGATAGACAATATGGTAAAATCCAAGCAATGGATAATGGAAAATTCATTCCACCTTTGCACTAAAAGGATTATCCTTTGAATGAAACAAAAGGGTGTGGCAATCTAAACTCAGAGAACAAAATATAAAATGCACAAATTGACTGCCCTGAATATATTTTACATATTAATAATACATAACAAAAATGTCAATAACTTTGACAAAATGCAAATATAAAGTTGAAGAACCTGGGAAGTAGAAAGCAGGAAAAGGAAGAATCAAATGATACTGGCTATGGGGAAAATATTAAGAAATACAGATTTATATGTTACATATATTTACAAAAGTGACCTATATGTAGTGGTAGTGTAGATGAGAGATGGTGTATGTGAGTGAGACCATCACATATTGTAGACAAAATCAAATCTTTTATGTTGAGTCTCTGGCAATCCCTGACAGGAAAATTTCAGTGCAAGCATAAAGAAGTCCCGTAAATACTGAAAAACCTGACTACAGTGCATCAAATGTGTACATGACCATAGACACACATCATGAAATGGATATTGTCTGATTACCATGTTATAAGGTGGCACTGGTACATTTGAAACCAGGCCTAAAAAGATATAAAGAACACAAAAGTGGTCTAGACCCCTTTGTCACTTGTCATTGACTCGTCACTTGTCACTGACCTGACACCTCTCCTTAAGTTCACATCCATAGCTTTGTTGGGAGTAGTTATTATTGTCACAGCCAGTTGACAGAAGAAGAAAATATTAGGGTTTTGTTCAGAAATGAGTTGGATAAATATGTTAACAAAGCAGAAATCAAGGGCTACTAGAAACACAGGAGTGGTCTTGAGAAACAGTGGTTAAAGGAAAGCCTCGTTGGGCAGATCATCAAGCAGTCTACCTAGTTATCAATTTTATGTGAAGAGATGGCCTTATACAGGAATATACATAGAACCATGGGGGAAGTAACGGTTGGAATTGGAATAAAGATATATGGTGAAGAAGCATGTGAATTGAGTCCTGAGAGTGGGTACAAAGTATGTGAATCTGCCACTCACATAAAGGCTCACCAGAAAGCATCCTTCACATAAAAGATACTAAACAACCAGGAAGACAGAATGGCATGTTCAGTGGAAGTCAGCCATCTTATTTTCTATCATGCCAGTGAGAGCACAATGAATCCATGGATAGATAAATCTGGAGGCAGAATATAGGGTCTGCATGGGACCAACAGGCTTGACTGCCAGTCACCACAACAGGTATAGCTATTGCTACTGCTGACTGAATAGTCAGCAACAGATACTGAAACTAGACCTTTACTATGTTACTAAAGCTTGAGGAGACCAAGATTGCCACTTTAGGCAAGTTGATTACATGGGATCCTTTCTATCCTAGAAGGGAATCATCATGTTCTTATGGAGATCAACACATATCTAGATACTATTATAAAGTGCCCACAGGTCCTTGGCTACCACTGTTACTATGTGCTCACAGAGGGTCTGATTTACCATTATCTCACCTTACCAGAGACCAAGGGACTCATTTTTTTAACAAAGGATATGTAACAATAGATAGATAATTCAAGTATCTTCTGGCCAAATCACATAGCAAGTAACCTGAAAACTGCTAACCTGATTCAATGTTAGAATTGCTTCTTTGACGCAGCTAATGTTCCAGCTAGGGATAAACCCCTGTCAGTCTATGGTTCTATATATGGTATATACTTGGCATTAACAGCTACCAAATAATACTGTGTTCCCAACAGGCAGAATACACATGCCCAGGGATCAAAGGACTAAAGTAGGAGTGGTCTCTCTCTCCATGACCCCTGAAGGCCCTCTTGGGAGTCTGCACCTTCCATATATACATCTTCAGACTGAAGGATTAGAGGTAAAATGTTTCCCAGAGGGATGGAAAGCTGCTTTGAGAGAACACAGCTACAGTTTACTACACCTATAAGTGTCACCTGAATAATTTAGGATTTCCATAAAGGCAAAGATATTAGTTACTATTATTGCAAAGGTAATTGATCCTGATTGCCCTTAGTATATCTGATTGTTGTGATATAATGAGAACACTGAGTTCAGACCAAAAAGGATTTGCTGGTGATTCCCGCTCTTGTATTAATTATACATGTGCAGTTGCAGCAAACACAGCCTAATAAGAAACAAGACCTTTACCAAAGCTCTTGAAGAAAGTAAGTTTTCACAGAAACCAAGAGCTTATTTTTCTTAGGAATGAAGTTGGTTGTTCTACTGGCCAAGTACCTACACCAGCAGAACTAATAACCCAGAAAAGGAAGTCTAGAATGGATACTAGAGGAGAAAGATAAATGTTAGGCCCTTGAGTACTGAAACAATAGAGACTATATCTTATCCCACTAATCTTTCTGGGGTTTTTTCTTCTGAGTAACTATAACACAATATCACTTTTTCAATGACAGTGAAGGATGGAAATGAATGGATGTTGAACTATGCAACAGTAAATGCTACTGGTACTTTCTCTGCCTGTATCTACCTGGCACTCACATGTACATTCTGACTGAAGGCTTCTTAGTATAAGAAACTCTTACACATCTTTTTTATGGATATGGGAATTTGCTCTGCTTGCAAGCAAGGCTCAAGTCTGACTTTCTGGGGAGGTCATTCATTCAAAAACAGCTCTGAAGAAGTTATGAAATGAGGAGTTTGAGAAATACCACAGCTCCCTTAATCCTTGACTGGAGAATCTCCGAGGCATATGCAAATTATTTTCCAGTGTACCCTAGCAGCATTGACATACAGTCATCCACAACACTAATTTGCTCAATGAAACATCCTTTATTGGAGTTTCTTTCCTATCTCAGTTCCCCCCTCTTCCTTCTTCTATAAACTCCCAAATAAACCTCTTACACTTAAATTCTATCTCATTGTCTGTTTTTTTTAATTTTTTAAGGTATATATATATATTTTCAATATATGAAATTTATTGTCAAATTGGTTTCCATACAACACCCAGTGCTCATCCCAAAAGGTGCCCTCCTCAATACCCATCACCCACCCTCCCCTCCCTCCCACCCCCCATCAACCCTCAGTTTGTTCTCAGTTTTTAACAGTCTCTTATGCTTTGGCTCTCTCCCACTCTAACCTCTTTTTTTTTCCTTCCCCTCCCCCATGGGTTTCTGTTAAGTTCCTCAGGATCCACATAAGAGTGAAAACATATGGTATCTGTCTTTCTCTGTATGGCTTATTTCACTTAGCATCACACTCTCCAGTTCCATCCACGTTGCTACAAAGGGCCATATTTCGTTCTTTCTCATTGCCATGTAGTACTCCATTGTGTATATAAACGACAATTTCTTTATCCATTCATCAGTTGATGGACATTTAGGCTCTTTCCATAATTTGGCTATTGTTGAGAGTGCTGCTATAAACATTGGGGTACAAGTGCCCCTATGCATCAGTACTCCTGTATCCCTTGGGTAAATTCCTAGCAGTGCTATTGCTGGGTCATAGGGTAGGTCTATTTTTAATTTTCTGAGGAACCTCCACACTGTTTTCCAGACTGGCTGCACCAATTTGCATTCCCACCAACAGTGCAAGAGGGTACCCGTTTCTCCACATCCTCTCCAGCATCTATAGTCTCCTGATTTGTTCATTTTGGCCACTCTGACTGGTGTGAGGTGATATCTGAGTGTGGTTTTGATTTGTATTTTCCTGATGAGGAGGGACATTGAGCATCTTTTCATGTGCCTGTTGGCCATCCGGATGTCTTCTTTAGAGAAGTGTCTATTCATGTTTTCTGCCCATTTCTTCACTGGGTTATTTGTTTTTCGGGTGTGGAGTTTGGTGAGCTCTTTATAGATTTTGGATACTAGCCCTTTGTCTGATATGTCAGTTGCAAATGTCTTTTCCCATTCCGTTGGTTGCCTTTTAGTTTTGTTGATTGTTTCCTTTGCTGTGCAGAAGCTTTTTATCTTCATAAGGTCCCAGTAATTCATTTTTGCTTTTAATTCCCTTGCCTTTGGGGATGTGTCGAGTAAGAGATTGCTACGGCTGAGGTCAGAGAGGTCTTTTCCTGCTTTCTCCTCTAGGGTTTTGATGGTTTCCTGTCTCACATTCAGGTCCTTTATCCATTTTGAGTTTATTTTTGTGAAGGGTGTGGGAAAGTGGTCTAGTTTCAACCTTCTGCATGTTGCTGTCCAGTTCTCCCAGCACCATTTGTTAAAGAGACTGTCTTTTTTCCATTGGATGTTCTTTCCTGCTTTGTCAAAGATGAGTTGGCCATACGTTTGTGGGTCTAGTTCTGGGGTTTCTATTCTATTCCATTGGTCTATGTGTCTGTTTGTGTGCCAATACCATGCTGTCTTGATGATGACAGCTTTGTAGTAGAGGCTAAAGTCTGGGATTGTGATGCCTCCTGCTTCGGTCTTCTTCTTCAAATTACTTTGGCTATTCGGGGCCTTTTGTGGTTCCATATGAATTTTAGGATTGTTTGTTCTAGTTTCGAGAAGAATGCTGGTGCAATTTTGATTGGGATTGCATTGAATGTGTAGATAGCTTTGGGTAGTGTTGACATTTTGACAATATTTATTCTTCCAATCCATGAGCAGGGAATGTCTTTCAATTTCTTTATATCTTCTTCAATTACCTTCATAAGCTTTCTATAGTTTTCAGCATACAGATCTTGTACATCTTTGGTTAGATTCATTCCTAGGTGTTTTATGCTTCTGGGTGCAATTGTGAATGGGATCAGTTTCTTTATTTGTCTTTCTGTTGCTTCATTGTTAGTGTATAAGAATGCAACTGATTTCTGTACATTGATTTTGTATCCTGAAACTTTGCTGAATTCATGTATCAGTTCTAGCAGACTTTTGGTGGAGTCTATCGGATTTTCCAGGTATAATATCATGTCATCTGCAAAAAGCAAAAGCTTGACTTCATCTTTGCCAATTTTGATGCCTTTGATTTCCTTTTGTTGTCTGATTGCTGATGCTAGAACTTCCAACACTATGTTAAACAACAGCAGTGAGAGTGGGCATCCCTGTCGTGTTGCTGATCTCAGGGAAAATCTCTCAGTTTTTCCCCATTGAGGATGATGTTAGCTGTGGGATTTTCATAAATGGCTTTTATGATGTTTAAGTATGTTCCTTCTATCCTGACTTTCTCAAGGGTTTTTATTAAGAAAGGGTGCTGGATTTTGTCAAAGGCCTTTTCTGCATCGATTGACAGGATCATATGGTTCTTATCTTTTCTTTTATTAATGTGATGTATCATGTTGATTGATTTGCGAATGTTGAACCAGCCCTGCATCCCAGGAATGAATCCCACTTGATCATGGTGAATAATTCTTTTTATATGCTGTTGAATTCGATTTGCTAGTATCTTATTGAGAATTTTTGCATCCATATTCATCAGGGATATTGGCCTGTAGTTCTCTTTTTTTACTGGGTCTCTGTCTGGTTTAGGAATCAAAGTAATACTGGCTTCATAGAATGAGTCTGGAAGTTTTCCTTCCCTTTCTATTTCTTGGAATAGCTTGAGAAGGATAGGTATTATCTCTGTTTTAAATGTCTGGTAGAACTCCCCTGGGAAGCCATCTGGTCCTGGACTCTTATTTGTTGGGAGATTTTTGATAACCGATTCAATTTCTTCACTGGTTATGGGTCTGTTCAAGCTTTCTATTTCCTCCTGATTGAGTTTTGGAAGAGTGTGGGTGTTGAGGAATTTGTCCATTTCTTCCAGGTTGTCCAATTTGTTGGCACATAATTTTTCACAGTATTCCCTGATAATTGTTTGTATCTCTGAGGGATTGGTTGTAATAATTCCCTTTTCATTCATGATTTTATCTATTTGGGTCATCTCCCTTTTCTTTTTGAGAAGCCTGGCTAGAGGTTTGTCAATTTTGTTTATTTTTTCAAAAAACCAACTCTTGGTTTCGTTGATCTGCTCTACAGTTTTTTTAGATTCTATATTGTTTATTTCTGCTCTGATCTTTATTGTTTCTCTTCTTCTGCTGGGTTTAGGCTGCCTTTGCTGTTCTGCTTCTATTTCCTTTAGGTGTGCTGTTAGATTTTGTATTGGGGATTTTTCTTGTTTCTTGAGATAGGCCTGGATTGCAATGTATTTTCCTCTCAGGACTGCCTTCGCTGCGTCCCAAAGCGTTTGGATTGTTGTATTTTCATTTTCGTTTGTTTCCATATATTTTTTAATTTCTTCTCTAATTGCCTGGTTGACCCACTCATTCTTTAGTAGGGTGTTCTTTAACCTCCACGCTTTTGGAGGTTTTCCAGACTTTTTCCTGTAGTTGATTTCAAGCTTCATAGCATTGTGGTCTGAAAGTATGCATGGTATGATTCCAATTCTTGTATACTTATGAAGGGCTGTTCTGTGACCCAGTATATGATCTATCTTGGAGAATGTTCCATGTGCACTCGAGAAGAAAGTGTATTCTGTTGCTTTGGGATGCAGAGTTCTAAATATATCTGTCAAGTCCATCTGATCCAATGTATCATTCAGGGCCCTTACTTCTTTATTGACCGTGTGTCTAGATGATCTATCCATTTCTGTAAGTGGAGTGTTAAAGTCCCCTGCAATTACCACATTCTTATCAATAAGGTTGCTTATGTTTATGAGTAATTGTTTTATATATTTGGGGGCTCCGGTATTCGGCACATAGACATTTATAATTGTTAGCTCTTCCTGATGGATAGACCCTGTGATTATTATATAATGCCCTTGTTCATCTCTTGTTACAGCCTTTAATTTAAAGTCTAGTTTGTCTGATATAAGTATGGCTACTCCAGCTTTCTTTTGACTTCCAGTAGCATGCTCTGTCATCCTGGGGCTCAGCAACTCTCCCTCCCGTTGTCTTCCAGCCCTCCCGTTCTCCGAGCAGAGCTGTTAGATTATAACCTTCCAGATGTCAAGTCCCGCTTCCTTTTGGAACACAGTCCATCCAGCCCCTCCACTTTTGCAAGCCAGACTCGGGGCTCTGCTTGTGTTCAATGGCAACATCTCCAAATCTCTTTCTGATTCAGATCTCCTCTCCTACCTTTCTCTTTCACTTTAAAGGACCATTTAAATTATATTGTGCCCACCCAGAAAATCCACTATAATCTCCTTATACTAAGGAATCCATCTCCAACTTTAATTTTCCCTTGCCATGTAACAAAACATATTTACAGGTTCTGGGAATTAGGACATGGCATCTTTGGGGAATTATTATTCTGTTTACTACAGCCTCCACTTTTTCATGGTGCTGGTGTTGTAGCAACTAAATGAAAAACAGCAAAGCATTATTCCTTTATTAAAATAGTTTTAATTACGTATATAAGTACCTACATCTGTTATCCTGTGGAATGAGAATCAATAATACATCCTTTGTTTTTTTATAGACATACTACAATAGCTTTTGCAATTGTAATTTTCTATCTTCAAGCATGAAACATTCACATTTACTATTCACACTGAATATTCTAGAGTATGTCTCTTCCCAATTCCATAAGTCAATATCTCTGTGCGTTAATCATGGTTGAAGTGATCAGCACCTTTATTCTGCACATTCAATGTCTTTATTTTTTTCAAACTTTTTGATAACTTCTACAACAAATTGTTAAAACATCTTCTTTACTCTAAACCCTATAGAAAACAGGCACTGAGGGAGGATAAAGTATGGTACTATCCAAACTCAGAAGTATAGGGGCAACCCAGTCAATGTACGATGTCACCAAGAGAGTGAAAGTAAAATAAAGCCAAGAACATCTGAGAAGGCTCACAACACTTGTGAGTACAAACACCGGCCTGCTCAGTTTTATTGCTTTATTAAACTCAAAGCTAATGCAAATATCTTGTTTTTCCCTGAGTGTTTAAGCCAGGGACTTCCAAAAACTATTAGGAAATAATTTCACCTGCTGATGAATTCATGTTGGCTGTAAAGCATGCTGTTTTATTTCCTGAAAAGAGTCCTTTACTCAATAGGTATGTAGAGGAGGGAGAAAATAATCTTAGCAGAGATTTTATTTCATCTGAAACTCTCACTGGGTGCTTACTACATGATAAGCATAGTTTGTAGCACTAGAGATACTACAGCAAAATAAAACAAAACAAAGGTCTTCCCTTCATGAAGCATGAATGCTTGTGGAAAGGATAGGCAATAAAAGGAAACAGTATTTTCAATTTTAGAATTTATTATTGTTAGTGGCTTTTTAGTTATAATGGATGGATATTTTTCATTTTTAGTAATGACCAAAATCATATTGAATTTGTAATTTACTATGTTTTGGTTTCATGAGACATTGAAATAATGCTGACCAGAGAAATGGAAAAAAAGTAAGGTAAGGGAGATAGGGAGTATTAATGCTGTAGAGAAAGCAACATGTAGAGAAGAAAACAGTGGAACGTAATCTTGTAGAAGGTAAGGAAGCAAATCATGGGTATCCTGTGGAGAAGAGCAATCAGGGAAAAATGAACAGTGTGAAAGTTTCCAACAGAGGTGGGATTGGGATGTTAGATGGCTAACAAGGAAGCCCCAGTGATTTTGCAGAACAGGACAGGAGGCAGTGGCATGAGATGAATGAGATATGTGATATGGCAGGTCATTTAGGGACACGGAAGTTGCAAAGAATTTAACTTTTATTCTGACTAAAATGGACAGACTTGAAGGGTTTCAATACAGGAGGCCTAATGATTTATGCTTTAAAAATTCAAAGATGGCAAACTAAGAAACAGACTCGTAACTCTAGAAAACTAACGGTTACCAGAGGGAAGGTGGGTCAGGGATGGATAAAATACAAGATGGGGATTAAGGAGTGCATTTGTTGTGTTGAGCACTGGGTGATGTATGGAACTGTTGAATCACTATATTGTACACCTGAAACTAATATTACACTGTACGTTAACTAACCAGAATTTAAATAAAAACTAAAAAAAAGAGTTCCTTGGGGTACCTGGGTGGCTCAGTTAAGCACCTGACTTTGGCTCAAGTCATGATCTCATGGTTCATGAATTCAAGCCCCGAATTGGGCTTTGTGCTGACAGGTCAGAGCCTGGAGCCTGCTTCTGTCTCCCTCTCTCTCTGCCCTCCCCAGCTTGCACTCTTTCTCTCAAACATATATAAACATTAAAAAAAATGAAAAAAAAAAAGAGCTCTGTTTGGGACACTTGAATTTGGGGATATCTGTTAGAAATTAAAGCAGAGAAATGGAATCAGGCAGTTGGATATAAAGGTCTGGTGTTCAAGGAAGAGGCTCAAAGTAGAGACATAAATCTAATCCAATATATAAAACCAAGTTGAAAATGATAATAGATAGGAATAGAATGATTGGAACACTGATGAAGTCACAGTGAGTCAAATGTAATGGTCACTGATATAAAAGTCAACTAAAAGATCTGGGCTAATAAAATCAGTGTTCTTAATGTTATTGGTAAAAGACAATATCAGATATTGATGACTGAGTATCACTTGTAGAAAATGAAACTATGATCCAACTAATAGCATTAAGTAAGCAATCAGAAGAAATTAAAGATTTACAAAGATGGCTTATGAATTTTACTTTTTTGTGTGTTTATCTAAAGACAATTTAACTGAAGAATAGGTGACCTATTAACCACTTTCCAAACTATATAGAAAATTGTGATTTACCTGAATGGAACTAACTGAAGGTGGTTATAAATGAAGGTTATAATCCAACTCCTGAATCTATCATTTATTGGTCATTCATCAAGTGATGCTAATCAAGGGTAATTTCTTTCCTTAAAAAGCAATAATTGAAAGAGAAAACTCATCTAATTGAACTAAATGTTTGATTACCAAGTATTGATAAGAACAAAACCTGGGACACTTCTGGGTGTCCAGGTAATAATAATGAATAGAAAAGTCCCCCAAGTACCTGCTCTAGAATAAATCAACTGTTTTCTTCTACTCTTGAAAACAATAACTAAATTTCAGGAAGAACAAATAACATTGTCCTTGAATGAGTCACAGGCCTTTGGATAAGTATCAAAAGAATGATAAAAGAAGGCTAGGCAGGTAAAAATAATAGATGTGTACTATATATACTGTGTACATGGCTTTGAAGCAGTCAAGCATAAGATTATCTATATCAGCTAAATCCAAGTATCCCCAGGATCTATGCTTTGTATAAAGAACACTCATCCTGGGATCCAACAAGTCTCAGTCTTGCCAAATACCAGTCACACGGTATATCAGTATATCAAGAAGTTATGGGGTAACCAAAGAGGTGTGTATACAAAAAGTTCTGAGGCAGGAGATGGGGAGAAATCACCAATTAGTTCCTAGTACACAAATTTGTGAAAGATTCCCATTAAAACCATCAACCAACATCAGGATGATAATGTGAATCATCATGGTAACAATGAATGATCTGTATAGGAGAGTGTATTTGTGTGTGTGTGCGTGCACATGTGTTTGTATTTGTGTGTGTGTGTGTTTGTATGTGGGAAGAATCATTCCAGTTTGTCTGACACTGTGGGGATTCGTGGTAAATTTTAGTGCTACAACCAGGAAAATCCTGGGCAACCAATACAAGTTAGTCACAGGTATCTCTGTGAAACTTCAAGATGAATTAAATTTGAAAATAAAATGTTAATTCCTTTTGTATTCTATACTAATCTTCTATTTAAAAAAAACACACTTTCTTAGTAATAATCTGCCCATCCCAACTCCTATTCTGCTTGCTTCCTTCTTTCTACCTCACCATATATCCTGTCTTTTTTTTTTTTTTTTTTTAATTTGGCAATAGGAGTCCTGGGTAATGTTATTATTGACCTGAATCAGATCTTCTTCCATTATACTCAATTTTGTTTTAATTTAAGGTTTACCAGTCTTAAACACTGTGTGTATATTTTCTAGATCTGTGATTTTATGGTTGTATTATCAAAGATAAAAGTATAAACATAATTATTCTAAGTGATTCTTTGTTAATTGATGTTTAGCTACTATGGATTCATATACTTGAAGAATTTACTATTGATTGATGAATGAAGTATTTGGTCTTTTAAGGAGGTAGTTGAAATATATTATATTAGTAATAACATGTGTTTCACAGGCTAATGAAATATAACCATATTTGCATTTAGAGTTGATAAAGAATTTTCTTCATTTTTTCCAATGAGCTGCATGAGTATTGTGAAGGAACCAAGGAGCAAATGAATATAGGTCTTTACTATAAGATGTAGACAATATAATAGGAGAGATAAGGCAACCACTTTAAAAATGAATAAAAAGCACAGATTAGGCACAGAAAGTTTTACAGTCTCTAGCCAGGTATATATAAAACATTCTGAAAGCTCGGATAGGGAGGTGCTATACACTATAGAGATAATGCAATTGTACAAAAAAAAGTAATTTCCTTGACTGCAGTTTGAGTCTTAAAAAAGAAAACAGCATTTTTTAAGTCTCATATAATACTGAGCTTTATTTTCAGATGGCATTTTATTCTTATCCCAATGTAAGAAAGCTTTAAAAAGTTCCCCTCCCTCTTCCCTCTTTCTTTCCTTCTTTTTTTTCTGATCTGTTTTCTTTCCTCACTTCATTTTTCCTTCTTTTCTTTCTTGTTCTCCCTTTCCTACCGTTTTCTTTCCTCCCACCCCTTTACCTTTTGTCTCCTATTCCTCTTCCTTTTTTTCTCAAATAGCCAGTACTATACATATGATATTTTTATTTCAAAGAAGTTGGTAAAAGAGTAGCTAAAAGTCTCGTACCCAGGATATAAGAGGCTGACATTGAGTAGTAATATTATTAAATGTCATTAAAACAATCTTTGCCCACCTTTTCTCTTATATTAGATTTCTATAGCTGCTGTAATGAATTACCACATACCTAGCAGCTTAACAACATCACATATGTATTGTCTTATAGTTCTACAGGTCAAAGGCCTGGTACAGTTTTCAGAAGGCTTAAATCAAGTGTTGGTAATCTGTGTTCCTTTCTAGAGCATATAGTAGGAAAATTGTTCACTGCTTGCTTGGCTGTTGGCAGATTCATGTCTTGTGTGAGTAACACTGAGGTTCCTGTTTCTTTGCCAGCTATAGCTTGAGGGCCAATCCCAACTACGAGAGTCGACCATATTTTCTGAGTCATGGCCTTCTTCCTCTATTCACAATGCTAGCTGCAAGTCAAATCCTTCTCGTATCAAATCTCTGTCACACACTCTATATCTGTCCTCCTCCTTCTATAGACTCATGTTATTAGATTAGGATCTCACAGATAATCAAGAATTATGAAGGTCCTTAACCTTAATCACATCTGCAAAGTTCCTTTATCATATTCACAGGTTTTGGGATTTAGGATGTAGACACTTTTGGGAAAGCCATTATTCTGCCTATCATACCTCTGCTAACATCAATCTAGATGGTAGATTATCTAAAACAGTGCTGTTCAATAGAAATATAATGTGATGCACCAATCTGAGTCACATATGCAATTTTACATACTTGTAATAAGTAAAAATCATATTTATATATGAAACCACATTAAAAAAGATAAAAATAAACCATCGATATTAATAGTTTATATAATACAATGTTAAAATAACATTTCAAAACATATGTAAAAAATATATATAAACATATATTATATACAAATACTGAGATATTTTATATTTTTTATTCACACTACATATTTGAAGCCTAGTGTGCATTTTTACTTTTAGCACTAGTTTGCACTAGTCACATCTCAAGTGTTTAATAGCCACATATGGCTAACGCCTACCACTAGACAATGCAATGTAAAACAAAACAATATGCAAGGGGTTGTTAAGTGCACAAACTGAGTAAACATAAATTAAGAATATTATGTATGAATTAGAAATAGTTTGGTGTACATGACCATTTTCATTTGCTCAAAATCCATAATTAATTGTTGAGTACCTTTTTATTGAGTGGTGGTGGGAAAAAACAATGCACAAATATTATTATTCTGTGAAATAATGTATCCATCTCTAGGTTTTTGAGTGTCTATATAACATTGTTTTCACTGTATAACTGTGTGCCTCTACACATATAAGATTTCATATGTATGATATGTTTTTATAGAGAGAGAGAAAGAAAAATTTGTGTGCATACACATACATACATATACATGGTGACAAATATCAAGATTGACCTGCACATCAATAATAACTATTGCTTTTTTTTCTATAAATCATGATTGAGAAGGAACAGTTCATGTAAAGTTTAGAGTGAACATTTTTATACACAATAGCAGATGCACACACTATCATTCAATAAACACACGATTCACAAACTTTGGAATATTTTTGCAAGCTTACAAGAAAAATTTAGTTCAAATTATATCTATCATAAGTATTTATGAGTTAAGAGAACCTTAGAATCTTATTTTAAAAATTTCTCCAAGACAGTTATTAAATCCAAGAGAATGTTTGACCTTATCACTTAGTTATTTTAAATATGCTGTTCTTTTTTAATTTAGTTTATATTGCTATGAAAATGATCAGTGCAAAGTTTTTTCCCTAGGCTTTTAAATATCTGACTTCCACTTTTTTTTTTACCCATACTCCTCTTAAAAAATCAACTCAATATAATTAAGTTTCCAAAATAAAATCATATTATAATATATGAAACCTATTTCTGTAATTATGATCTAGTACATGAATCATTAGTCAAGATCAGAATATTATACATAAATTTAAAATCTATTTTCAATTTTTTCACTTCCAAAATGAAAATATGTATGCACACACACACACACACACACACACATACCATCATCACTTTAAAATCCTGTTGGTAAGCATTTTATTAAAATTGATTTTGCCAACTCCAGTTTTTACTATCTTCTCTATTAATTAAATAAAATATTATATTAACATATTAAAATAGATTTATGGTTTAAATACAATGTCATTGTGTGGGTATATTCTGTTTTTTTTTCTTTTACTCACTTTATACAATTATGTTATTGAACAAATGAAAGCCTAACAGTATATATTCCATTCATAATATATATCCCTAGGAATTCAAAATGGATACTCTTGGGATATATTTCTTACAGTACAATTTGAGGTCTTATTTGGTCCTTATATCAGACACCTTTCTGAGAAGTTTTCTGCTCTGACAAAATACTATAAAAAATAAAAGGAACTATTTATTTTATTACTTTGTTGCAGAGTGTATACTCTGGTGGGTAACTTTGTAAAAGGTGAAATAAATTTGTCTTACAGTTGAAATTAACAAAAACAAAATAATGTATTTTTTGCTAATTATTATGTTCAAATTCCTCAAGTCTAAGTTATAGATTGCTTTGATTTTCATTTTTAATAAGAAGGCATAGATATCTTATATTTGATTTACATTCTGCATACACGTTTCCACTTGATTGTCAGTACTTGTTTAACAGTGCTTATCTATCTAGACACATATGCATATACACACATTTTTGCACATATGATATATGCATGTGTAAATATAACATATTTATATGTGAAATATATATATTATATTTATATGCCTGGCATTCAGCATAGTTCTTGCAATAATCAAATATCATAAAATTTTTGTTGAAATATATTTTTGTCCAAGTGTACTTCTATATTCTTTGCTTCTTCAAAGATGTTTTTCAATGGTTAATTTTTTCAAATGCTGTGTTTCCCGAATAAGAGAAGTCTTTGTCATTGATTGAATTAGCTTAAAAAGAGGAGTTGTGTGTATTTTTTACTTTATATAACAAACAAGCAAAGGGAAGATGATTATTGATTGACTATTCAAAAATTTACATCACCAAAGACCTAAATCCTCTACATATTTGTGTTCTATCACTTTCAGGTCATCGGAGTTATCATCATTTAAGCTAGCCTTATTTTCAAAAGAAAGTTGTAGGAGCTGTAGATATCACATTCTTATATTTTAATTCTGGTGTGTTTATTTCCATTTGACCAAGGATCAGGAGAATTTGTTGTAGCTAGGACTAAGTTCCATTTATCATGTATTGTCTTCTTTAAGGTCAAGCAAAGACTTTTAGAGAGGCTTAATTACTTACTTCACCTCATATCCCATTACCCAGAAATGGGTCATGTGTCCATACTTAGTAAAGTCACTGACAAGGGGAAAGAAACAACTAAGGTTGCCTTGGATCTGTCATGATTCAGTCCTGAAGCTGGAAAGGGAGCTCAGTAATTGAGTAAGGGAACAAATAGAGCCAAAATTCTATTAAGAGAAGTGATAATTGCTTTCCCTATCTTCAGAGAGATAAAACTATTAACAAAATCAGTTAAGTTTTTATCAGATAGTCTCTCTTTAAGAGAATAGGCTTGCAAGAGATGACCTAGTTTAACATTCTCCACATCACTGTCTTTTCTGTGAGAATTTATGTATGAAAATCATGATACTTGTTCTTGACTTGAGTAGCCCATTAGTTTATCTGTATATTTACATCAATTCACTTTTCCTTTCTGCATACGAAAATAATTCTACGTCCATCTTATGAATTTTTATATGGATTTGTATTTTTATGATTTTATCATTAGATCCTATCACAATTTACTAAAATATTTTTGTGTGTTTATTTTAAGCACATAGCATTTTCCAACATACCTCTATTATTCATTCCATTAGATATGGTGACACCTCCTCTGCCATGATGGAACTAACACTTAATGCTACCCCATGAATTTAAGTGTGAAGTTTTCTTTTTTGCCTCTCCCAGGTGTAAATTAAAACCTCTTTTAAATAGCTTTGCCCTGCGAAACATATTTGTTTCTGTGAAATCCTCTCTTCCTTTGTTAGAAATCAATTTTGGGGGAGGGGAGAATTTTCTAATTGTGATGCAGAAAATCAAATCCCACTACTGCTATTGCAGTCATTTTTTAAATGTATTCATTTATAAACACTATTTTTTAACACCTGCTATGAGATAGCACTGTAAAGTCTGCTGGGGAATTTACTAGATATTCACTCTGGGAGTCTATAGCCTAAGTGAATAATATACTAACATTCCAAAAATTTTACTTGCTAAGGCTGTCTAACTTCTCAAATATCTGGAACTAAAGTCTCAGTTGGAAAAAAAAATCAGAGATACTATAAGTACAACAGAAATGAAATAGGAAAAAGGTTTCAATGATAGAAAATCAATGTCACTTAACATTTTTAATGAATTTCAGCAAATACAATTACATTGTCAAAAGTTAGGATATATTGTGAAATATTTTTGTTAGTTTGCTTAGAATCCTTTTTCAAGAGAAGAGCCATCTCATTAAAAAAGTTAATGAGGGGCGCCTGGGTGGCGCAGTCGGTTAAGCGTCCGACTTCAGCCAGGTCACGATCTTGCGGTCCGTGAGTTCGAGCCCCGCGTCAGGCTCTGGGCTGATGGCTCGGAGCCTGGAGCCTGTTTCCGATTCTGTGTTTCCCTCTCTCTCTGCCCCTCCCCCATTCATGCTCTGTCTCTCTCTGTCCCAAAAATAAATTAAAAATGTTGAAAAAAAAAATTTAAAAAAAAAAAAAAAAAAAAAAAAAGTTAATGATTTTTAACTCTCTGAGCTAGATAATTTTCAGTAGTGATGTTAGACTTCTAAAGTAGAAAGAAAATTTTAAGTATATTATTTAAATATGTGGTTACAAACACAACGTACTATCATTATAAAACTTGGATTTGAAACTGTTTTTGTGAAATTTGGAGGTGCTATTTAACTTCCTTGGAGCTCAGTTTTACTGATAGTAGTGGTATTTATTAAATGCTACACACTGTCATTAACCTTTTACATGTATCAATCCTTTTAACATTATCTTCTTTGAAGGTGGGGAGAGAACAGAAAATTCAATAATGGATGAGTTGGAATTGAAATCTTGACTGTCTAGCTTTACCAAATCCTGTGCTCTTAATTTTTTTTTTTTTAGTGTTTATTTATTTTTGAGAAAGAGAGAGAGAGAGATGGATCTTGAGCAGGGGAGGGGAAGAAAGAGACAGAGACAGAGTCCCAAGCAGGCTCCAGGCTCTGAGCTGTCCCCACAGAGCCTGATGTGGGTCTCGAACTCACGAGCTATGAGATCATGACCTGAGCCAAAGTCTGACCCTAAACCGACTGAGCCACCCAGGCACGCCAAGTCCTGTGCTCCTAATAATAACTCTATGTTACCTCTATACTTATAAGAAATTTGAACTGTTACTTCTAGATTTCCTTCCATCTTCAAGAGTCAACAAACATAGGATACACTTACTCAATTCAAATAAAAGACAGTTTCAATAGCAGAAAAATACCTAGGTGGCCATATGCTTATAAAATGTGAAACATCAATTATGAATACATATTTTATGGAACCATTATATTCTGTTCAATTTTCAAATTTCTATGAAATGATTTTCAGATTGCAAATGAATAATCAAGCATAGATGAACTAGAATGGCACAATTCAGTTCAATACTTTTAAAACAGTTACAGGTTGAAGCAAGTTATTTGATGTTCCAATATTTTTTTTAGTATGACAAACCCTTTTTAATGCCCCAAAGTAGCATGAACCTTTAAGGAGGTAGATGTATATTTTAGTATCTGTTGATTAATAAGTTACAAGGTTGAAAGTTACTACAACTTTAATTTAGTAATATATTTAAAGATGTTTTGTATTCATTAATCACAATGACATATGGATGCATTTGAAAAACAATGTTTATATATTGATATTCATTCATTTGGTCAATGGAAAATTCTATTCACATTGATTTATAGGTTCCATAGGGCGACATTTAAATTATTTATTTTAAATGTTTGGAGAGAGAGATCTCACACTAGGATTGCATAGAGGGAAAGAATTTCAATTCCATTCACCAGAAGAAAGACTTATTTTGTAAGAACAATTTCACTTTTTCTCAGCAGCGATATATCTGATAGATGAATTTAGGAGAAGAAACTAACCATATCATATTAAATTCCCTTACATTATCATTTTCAGATGTGTCTGCTTACTAAAACTTAGGTATAAGCTGAGAGGGGTGGACTCCATCTCTTGGAGAGAACCTTATATTTGTCCATCTGTGCAAGTGATTGGTGGATAAATTTGTCCAATTACAACCACAATGATTATCCCACTTGGCCACTCACATAAAGACATACCTTTTCATTAGCTTTAGTAGTAATAGAGTGATATATGACCTCCACTTGTCTGGCTTACATTTTATTTTTCACTAAATTCCAAATTGTGGAAGATAAAAATTAATGTTATTTATTACCCTTTCTTAAAAAATATGTCATAATCCAATGTTCTATAACTCCTAAGACAATTCCTTCCAATAGTAAGCAATAAATAAATGTGCTAATGACTTATGTATTAGATATAGCCTGAGAAATAAGAAGCATTATTTATAAGCGTTGATATAATTTTACATTTGTATCATTTATAAATACTTCCAGTATAAAAAGAAACTTTCAAGATATATTAAAGAATAATTAGCTAAGTTTTATCTTCATAATAAATACAGATACTATTTGACATTCTTTCCAATTGAATATTTAATATATTTGATCCAAATATCAGTATACAAATCTGGACAAAGACCATATAGTTGAAAATTTCCTGACACAATTAACCATGGATCAGGAGAAAATTTTAGACTCCTAGAAGAAAGGTCTTCTAGTCTTTTTCAATTTTAAGATACTATCTTAAAAGTTAACTTTATATTATATGGGTTAGCCATTAACTAGTATAAGTGTTCATCATATTTTTCAAAAGGAATAATGCACCCTCTATCAAAGAGCTGGTCAGCAATTCCACCAGAGAAGTGTGCTACTTTTTTTCTATAGTTATTTTGTATGGATAACAAAATTCAGTTTATTTTAAGTGACTTCTAATTAAGGTCCCTAATTTAACTTTTCAAGCTTATAGTTCCGATAAGCATGACAGCAAATGAAAGAAACCTATTTTATGTTAAACTGTTTTCTGAACATAATTTTTGTTGCTAAGGAAACAGCATTTCTTTTCCTCATAGGAAACACTTTCAGGACCCCATTTGTGTTAAGAAAGTCCTATCCAAATTACTTAAGAAAAAAAGATATTCCATGTATAAATTACAATTTTTAAAAATTTAACTTTGTAATTCAGATGAATTCAAAAATTCACAAATAAGTCATAGTTTTCATAAATTCACTTGAGCTTCATTGTTGACTAAGTGTTCAGAGTAAAACATTCTGACAATTATGCCTCCATTATTTCTTTTTTACTTACATCATCTCTATTTATTTAATTTGTGAATTTTTAATATATTTTACTAATTTTTAAACACATTTATTATTTTTAGTGTTTTACCAGAATGTGGAACTATATATCTTTTTTTTAAGTTTATTTATTTATTTTAAAAGGAGAGAGAGAATCCAAAGCATGCTCTGTACTGTCAGCGCAGAGCCTGATGTGGGGCTCGAACTTACAAACCATGATATCATGACCTAAGCCTAAACCAAGAGTCCGATGCTTAACCAACTGAGCCACCCAGGAGCCTCTGGAACTATGTATCTTAAATTTAAACCCAAATGTAGAATGACATTAGGCCTAAGATTAAGAGTTATTTTAACCCCAGGAAAAGAGAAGGAAATGTGCTACAGAAGTCAGAATTCTCTTAGATACTTATTTTCCTGGACTATAACATTTTCAGAACAGGCATATGACTGCATGAACATGAATAAGACTGTTTCTTCCTCAAATTGTCAGACATAATTATTCTAAATGCTTGGAATCACTTATTATCACATTCTTCATTAAACATTTTGTTCTTTATGTTTTAGTTATATGTTTTCCTGTTGTTTAAAGTTACACATTTATGACTTATCCTATCAGGTTCTCCTTATTACTACTAATAACTTGCCTAAATCTAGGTTTTATGAGGGACCATTAAAATGCTTGCTCTATAATTCAACTCTCACAGTTATTGCCACTACAGACATTAAAGAATAGTATAACTAGTGTCCCTTCACTGTTGCAAATAATACTCCTCGTAAACGATAAAAACATTGTAAAAAATCTTTGTTCCACAAAGGGAGAACACAGATATTTTGGAGGATATAACATCACTGATATTTTATTGTGGCAGTATCTAGAGAAAATATCCTACACATCCACTAAAATTAATTACACTGTACACACCCCCTGGGTTTTTGTGCTTTGTTTGTTTGTCATGTATAGGAATCAGATTGCTTATTTTCAAATCATAGCTAACAATAATTGTTACGCAGACATATTAATTTGACCACTGTGGATATATGACTCCTCCAAAATTTTCAATGGGCTCTTCTCTAATAGGAAGTACAAAAGGATACAAGTCTTCTTTGGAGTGTAAGTTAAAGCAGAAAGAGAAACCTGATGACAATGGTTCCATCTGTAGCGAATGAATAACTTTACAGTGTCCTCAAAAAGTATATCCTTCATTTTGGTTGACATAATACACAGGAGACCTCGTGCTGCAGTTATAAAGAACTAGCTTAAATTCCTTATTTATTTATTTATTTTTGATAATTAAATAGGCTTGGGTTTTGTTCTGGCCAGATGAATGTTGGCACTGTAGTTTGTGCTGGAGCTGGGTTAACATTAGATGTGAGGTGGAATAATCTAAGCTCAAAATAAAAACAATCTGCTTATCATAGGTAGACTTTTGGAGTAGTCAGGACTTATTTCCCATTCAACTTCTGATGTTCAAATTTAGGAGTGGACACTGTCCTTACAGATGATTCAACAAAAGAATCAAAGAAAAAGTAGGATAAAGTCATGTTGGCCAACACACGAAGTGAACACTTGTTGACATAACACTTCATCTTCAAGAAGAAGGCAGTGGATTAAAGTTACTGTTCTCTCCTGGAATTAGGTTAAAGGGGGACCAAAATAGGGACTGAAAATATTTTACAAGTCTCCACACACTTAGACAAAGACTGATTGTTTTATAGCCATCTTGCCAAATAACTTTCAAAACTGACCTTAAACCTGTCTAATCAGCCTATTTCATTTCTATAATCAGAGTAAGATTTAAACATGAGAAATGGTTTTAAATCTCTCTAATCAATCAACAACTAAGTGTGCATACTCCTAAGGGCAGCCAATCAGTGACAGCCTTACATTCTGAAAGACAGCTATTTAGTGTTAAACTCACTCCAATGAACAGTTTTAAGGCTGCTGTCAACCCACTCTTGCCTCTGTAACAACATGGAACATGCTTCCAAGGCTTTCATCAACCTGTTTCAGGCTCTATAATCAATACAACCACTACAAACTCTTCTCTAAAACCTAGTGTAAGATCAATGGTTTGCTTTACACAGTAAACCTAGATCTGTCCCCCATAACTACCCTTTCCTTAAGAGTACATTCTAAATCATATTTTTGTGAAGATAGTAGCATTGCCAGTTAACAATGATTGAAATTAAAAAAACATGCAAAACTTTTATTTGCATTTCTGACTGCAAGGATTATTGATTTCTAAGTTTGAAAATTTAATTTGCATGGTTTTAACATGAAATATTATTTCCTGTTTCTATAACAGGATATGCTGTGTAATTTAAAATCATTGAATTCATTATGAAAAGTGTATCCATAATGTTAATCTGAACTATTATATGGGTAATTTCTCTTTTTCCCTTCAAATCTTACAACTTTTCTATTATTGAGAATATACAACATGACTTAATGGTTTGCCTTATTAGAAGTTTGATTACTCTCTATTATATAGACTATTTCCTTTAAAAATATTATTAAGAGTAAACAAAATTAATTGAATATATTTAACAAACTATATAGGTCAAATAGTATTTGAAAACATTAAAAAATCTGAAATAAAAACACTAAAGCAAAGTATACAAATTATTATTAGAAATATAGAGGCTTAGGGGCATCTGGGTGGCTCAGTCGATTAAGCATCAGACCCTTAATTTCGGCTCAGGTCATGATCTCACAGTTCATGAGATTGAACCCCATGTCAGGCTCTGCATAGACAGTGTGGAGCCTTCTTGGGATTCTCTCTGTCCCTCTCTCTCTCTGCTCCTCCCTGCTCATACTCTCTCTCTCTCCTCTCTCTCTCAAAATAAATAAACTTACAGAAAAGAAATATAGAGGCTTATAGTATTGCTTGATAATTCAAAGAGACAAGTTATCTTATTCCACAAGGTGTGTATATTTACATGTGTTTGTATTTAATAGTAATTATTAAATGTATTCATTTAACAAAGACTATTTTGTGGAGATTTTACATATAAAAGATCCAGCTTAGTAATATGGCAGCAAGATGGAACTGGTTTCTAGAATTTTATTCTGCTAGTAAGAAAACCTGAGTAGAGCATTCAAACAATATGCTCCACAATTTATTCGAATTTTATTTTTACCTTGTCTACCCTCTAGCCATGATTTCTCATTGAGATTCAGTCACTTTCCTTTTTATCATTTTTTAACATTTATCCAATACATCAAACTATATAGAAAATATATGTCATGGCAAGACTGTTTAAAACCTCCTATCACTATCATTTCTTTTGTTTGCACATGATTCTACATTTTTCTATAAATATTTTGTACTTTCTTTTGATCTTCAAATATAAACTCCTTATAAAATGCAGAATTCCTGTGGTGACAGGGAGAATGACTGCAGAGTATGTTGTATCTGACACCCCTGAGGAGACCAGGTAAGAGTGGTTTCTGCTGTTTAAAACTGCCAGCCAACCCCTGATCTCTCATCACCCTTCAGTAGGAAATATCCCCAGCACTTTCTCCATCATTACCCTGAGGAATAACACACACACACACACACACACACACACACACACACACACACTTGAGATTCAGATATTGTTATTAAGAATGAAAATAAATCTTTCAACCAGGCAATTTTCAAGTGACTGGTCTTCATAGAGTTAATTTGTGTACAGCCCTCCCATAATTTAAAAGAAGCAAAAGATAAAACCCTTCACTGCAACAGTTGCAAAGGGTAAATTATAACTTTGGAATAAAAAATGGGTATAATAATTTTTTCCACATTGATTGCTATCATGAATTTCAATCCCAGTATAGCATATAAATTATACTGAGGTAATACTTCATAGATTTCATTATTAGGCCTTTGATACTAGGTAAATCTTAAAGCTAAATGTGTTGATGTTCACAGTTTTGGTTAAACAATACTTCATATTCATTGGTAACTTATAAAACTCTCTTCTCTATATTTCTTTTAACTCTCATAGCATCTGTATGTGTGTGTGTGTGTGTGTGTGCGCATATGTTGATATTTTTTTAAAGAGCAAATACATTCATTGAATTTTAGTGTTTAAAACAGAGCAATCCAGATTCCAACTTTCATCTCAAATGCTTGGTCACATACATCTTTTTATGAAAAATAGTAAGTAATGGAAAATTAGAGTTATGGAAGAGAGCCTTAAGAGAATCATAAACTTTAAAGAAAATATTTCTATAAGGCAATAAAAAAAAGGTAGAGGATAAAAAACAACTGATTAAATTGTTCACCAAACAATGGGAAGTTGAGGTGTCAATTTTTTTTTTAATTAAGAGAACTAGGAGAAATCATTTAGAAAACTAACTGGATACAAGAATTAGAAAGCTTATTTCAGTTTTAAAAAATGCATACCTGAAACTAATATAACACTGTATGTTAATTATACTTCAATAATATTAACAAAGAATCAGAAAGCATGCCTTTTCTCTTTGTCTCTCTCTCCACCTGTGTGTGTGTGTGTGTGTGAGTGTGTGTGTGTGTGTGTGTGTGTGTGTGTATTTCCAATTAGATGTTGTAAAATAAGACATCCATTTGTAATAACAATGAGAAACTATAAAATCCTTAGAAATGCATTTACCATGAAAAGTGTAATGCTTAATTAACAAAAAGTTAAGATTTTTAGGGTTTATAAAAGATAACCTTAAATAGAAACTTAGAAAATGTTTCTAGAAGGAAAGACCAAATACAGAAATAAGGAAAGGAAACACCATGGCATCTGTCTAGAAGTACCTTAAAGGCTACAAAGAAAATTAAGACAATGATGGGAATAATCACGATACTATACAGTATTAAGAAAAATTAGAAATTCAGATTGAAACTTTTTATATAAGTGGAAAAGAGTGGGGTATTTGAAGAACTCTGAACTTGTGGAAAATGATTTATTTCTAGTTCTGTGGCAGAACAGCATAGCATATATCGCCTTTAAAATACTAATAACATTTAAAAAATATTAAAATAAACCACCAATAACATTTATATAACTGTTTTAATGTAAAGGGAGAAAAAAGTGAGTTTCATCTTTGATAAATTTCCATCCCCAAACCTTTTGTTTTGCTTTGTTTTCTGCTTATATTTTCTCATTTGTTTCTTCCCCTCTTCCAGGTATTTAGTATATTCCTGCACTGCCAGTCTTCACATGTCTTAAAGGACATTGATTTATTAAACTTATTTATTTTAATGAGTTTAAGCGCAACAGTTTCTCCCATACAGCAATATTAGAATTTTATTTTATTTTTGGAGACTTACTCATATACAACTGATAAGTCAAAGAGAGGGCAATTATTAACTGAAAAAGGTGTCATTCCAAAACTGAAAATTCAGTTTATCTTTTTTTCTATTTATTTATTTAGGGAGAGAGGCGGAAAACATGCATGCACATGTGCCGGGAAGGGGCAGAGAGAGAGGAAAAGAGAGAATCCCAAGCAGACTCTGGACTGACAGCACAACCCCGATGTGGGGCTTGATCTCACAAACGCTGAGATCATGACCTGAGCTGAAGTCAAGATCCTGGTGCTCAACCAACTGAGCCACTCAGGTGCCCTTCAGTTTATGTTTTTATAGGTAATATTTCTTAGTAAGGATCAAAGAATCCTGACTGGCATCCCACAAATGAACCATTAGATGACTGAATCTCTATAATAATCTTTCAGCTGGTATTACTAGAATCACAAATCCCCTTGACTTTCTCATGATATTATGGTACAAAGTACAGATGACTTCAGCTATGTCTGTAACATTTTAGTTTCCATGCAAAAATAAAGTTGTTAGTGTCAAGTCTGAGGTTAGGATTGGAGCTGAATTTGCAGCCTTGGAGCCAGCCTATTGAAACTGAATAATCTTGCCTCAACATAGAGTGCTATAATGGTCTATTGTTGTCTTTAAGGAAGGTAAAAAGGTAAAAGCTGTTTCTGCTTTGCGGTGCAAGTTTAACTTCAACGGTATGCACCAGCTGCCTGTGAAAGGGTGACTTGAGGAAGGCTTGCTTAGGGCATTGTGCTCTGCTAAGTTCAGGAAAACATTAGCAGAAAGTCTGATACTACTACACTGGAATGCTGTTATCTTCTGGCTCCAGGAGCATTTGTTAAAGGGAATTTCTACCAAGAACTAATCTGAGGCTTATTGGTTGGAGAGACTATTCACATTTATGTCTTAAGGGGCACAGGAAGAGTTTGTATTGTATATTGTAGCCAACTTTCTTTTTTTAATTTTTTTTACATTTATTTGAGAGACAGAGAGAGACAGAGCATGAGCAGGGGAGGGGCAGAGAGAGGGGGAGACACAGAATCTGAAGCAGGCTCCAGGCTCTGAGCTGTCAGCACAGAGCCCAACGCAGGTTCGAACTCACAAACAGAGGTCATGACCTGATCCAAAGTCAGATGCTTAACTGGGCACCACCCAGGCGCCCCTGTAGTCAACTGTCTTTATTTTAAAGCTATCTTTGTACACTCATCTTTATCTTTGAATTTATGACAGCATTAAATTTTTGGTCTTATATCTATGACATGAAAATAGCTATGAAAAGAAAATAGTTTTTTAAATTAAAATATGTATATATCAATTAAAAAATCAAACACAGATATGGATGGGACCTTAGCTTGACTTTATTCTGTCATATAACTACCTTACTAAATTTTTGTTTTATGTGAGATATATATATATATATATATATATATATATATCACTAAATTATTATATTTTCATTGATATAGAATTTACACAAATAAAATTAACAATTTTAAATGGAACAATATGTGGCATTTGACACATTCATAATGTTGTATGACCATGATCCTACCTAATTCCAAAATATTTTCATCATTGCAAAAGAAAACTTTATATCCATTAAGTAGTTCCTATACGTTCCCCTGACCCCCAGGCCCAGACAACCGTGCATTTGTTCTGTCTCTACAGATTTTCCTTTTTGGGAAATTTCATATAAATGAAAGCACACAAGGTATAACCTTTTATGTCTGGCTTATTTCTGTTAGCATTATGTTTTAAACGTTCATATGTATGGTAAAATGCATTTTTAGTTCTTCAGTCTTTTTATAGCTATATATACCACAATTTGTTTATCCATTCATCTGTTAAAGACATTTGGGTTATTTCTACCTTTTGGCTATCGTGAATAATGTACTATGACCATTGGTGTACAAGTATCTGTTTACATTTCTGTTTTTAATAACTTTGGATATATACCTGAAATTAGAAGTGCTAGGTAATATAATTCTATATTTCATTTCTGAGGGACTTACCAAACTTTTCTCTCCATAGTAGCTGAAACTTTGTACATTCCCATCAGCAACGTCCAAGGTTTTTAATTTTTCTCATGCTTGTTAACACTCATTTCCCATTTTTTTTTCCATTACTGCCTTTCTTGTGTAAGTTAAGGGTTATCTTATGGTTTTGTTTGTATTCACTAAATGATTAATGATGAGCATCTTTTTATGTGTTTGATGGAAACATGCTTATCTTCTTTGGACAAATGTCTCTTTAAGTCTTTTGCCTATTTCTAAATTATTTGTTCTAGATCTTAAAAAGGTGATTAGTATTTTAATAAATAATTTTTGATCTGATATATTTAATTGCAAACTATGATTTGTACTTTAGAAATTTTAATGTTGTATATTTTATTCTTCATATCTTTATTATTTTATCATATACATATGTATATTATTAATATATAAATACATGATTTAGTATAACATTTGGCATAATTTACATGGGCATTATATTATATAAGATTTTGCTAACTATAAAAGGAATATGATCATATATTCCCTGCTTAAAGCAGCAGACAAATTAGATACTATTTGGGTAATTATGTTTGAAGTTATCTATTTATCTTTTACTACTCATATTTTTCTTCAGTGAAATTATAATACCTGCTTCTAAAAAAATGAGGATGATTGGATGGGTAGATGGATGATTAAAAAGATAAAAAGAATTTTAAAAATGCCATTGAATACGTTTTGCACATATTTGAGAAGTCCCACAAAGAGTTTCTTTATTCTATCAGATTACAGATTGATTTCCAAAGTCATTACCTATGGACATATTAAAATAATCAACCTAATATTACGGATCTGACTTGATATATTTATACAAAGATAAATAATAAGAAGCAAAATCATTTTATTTTTTGTTTTTTTAATAATATAAATGTATTGTCAAATTATTTTCCATACAACACCCAGTGCTCATCCCAAAAAATGCGTTCCTCAATGCCCATCACCCACTTTCCCTCTCCCAACACCCTTCAATGCTCAGTTTTTTCCCAGTATCCAAGAGTCTCTTATGGTTTGCCTCTCTCCCTCTCTGTAACTTTTTTTCTCCCTTCCCCTCCCCTATGGTCTTCTGTTAAGTTTCTTAAGATCCACATATGAGTGAAAATATATGGTATCTGTATTTCTCTGCCTGACTAATTTCACTTACAATAATACCCTCCAGTTCTATCCATGTTGCTGCAAATGGCCAGATTTAATTTTTTCTCATTACCAAGTAGTATTCCATTGTATATCTAAACCACATCTTCTTTATCCATTCGTCAGTTGATGGACATTTAGGCTCTTTCCATAATTTGGCTATTGTTGAAAGTGGTGCTATAAACATTAGGGTACGTGTGCCCCTATGCATCACCACTCCTGTATCCAGTGGGCAAATTCCTAGCAGTGCTATTGCTGGGTCATAAGGTAGTTCTATTTTTAATTTTTTGAGGAACCTCCACACTGTCTTCCAAAGCAGCTACACCAGTTTGTATTCCCACCAACAGTGCAAGAGGGTTCCCGTTTCTCCACATCCTCTCCAGCATCTATAGTCTCCTGATTTGTTCATTTTGGCCACTCTGACTGGCGTGAGGTGATATCTGAGTGTGGTTTTGATTTGTATTTCCCTGATGAGGAGCGACGTTGAACATCTTTTCATGTGTCTGTTGGCCATCTGGATGTCTTTTTTGGAAAAGTGTCTATTCATGTCTTCTGCCCATTTCTTCACTGGATTATTTGTTTTTCAGGTGTGACGGTTGGTGAGTTCTTTATAGGTTTTGGATACTAGCCCTTTATCCGATATGTCATTTGCAAATATATTTTCCCGTTCTGTCGGTTGCCTTTTAGTTTTGTTGATTGTTTCCTTTACAGTGCAGAAGCTTTTTACCCTCATGACGTCCCAATAGTTCATTTTTGCTTTTAATTCCCTGTCCTTTGAAGATGTGTTGAGTAAGAAATTGCTGCAGCTGAGGTCAAAGAGGTTGTTGCCTGTTTCCTCCTCTAAGGTTTTGATGGTTGCCTGTCTCACATTCAGGTCCTTCATCCATTTTGGGTTTCTTTTTTGTATGGTGTAAGAAAGTGGTCTAGTTTCATTCTTCTGCATGTTGCTGTCCAGTTCTCCCAGCACCATTTGTTAAAGAGACTGTCTTTTTTCCATTGGATGTTCTTTCCTGCTTTGTCAAAGATTAGTTGGCCATACATTTGTGGGTCCAATTCTGGGTTCTCTATTCTATTCCATTGGTCTATGTGTCTGTTTTTGTGCCAATACCATGCTGACTTGATAATTACAGCTTTGTAGTAGAGGCTAAGTCTGGGATCGTGATACCTCCTTTGATTGTGCCTCCTTTGGTCGTGATGCTTTGGTTTTCATCTTCAACATTACTTTGGGTATTTGGGGTCTTTTGTGGTTCCATACAAATCTTGGGATTGCTTGTTCTAGCTTTGAAAAGAATGCTGGTGCAATTTTGATTGGATTGCATTGAATGTGTAGATTGTTTTGGGTATTTTTGACATTTTAACAATACTTATTCTTCCAATCCATGAGCATGGGATGTTTTCCATTTCTTTGTGTCTTCTTCAATTTCCTTCATAAGCTTTCTATAGTTTTCAACATGCAGATCTTTTACATCTTTGGTTAGGTTTAATCCTAGGTATTTTATGGTTCTTGGTGCAATTGTGAATATGATCAGTTTCTTTCTGTTGCTTCATTATTGGTGTATAAAAATGCAACAGATTTTTGTACATTGATTTCATACCCTGCGACTTTGCTGAATTCGTGTATCAGTTGTAGCAGACTTTTGGTGGAGTCTGTCAGGTTTTCCATGTAGAGTATCATGTCATCTGAGAATAGTGAAAGTTTGACTTCATCTTTGCCAATTTTGATGCTTTTGATTTCATTTTGTTGTCTGATTGCTGATGCTAGGACTTCTAACACTATGTTAAACAATGGCAGTGAGAGTGGACATCCCTGTCCTGTTCCCGATCTCAGGGGGAAAGGTCTCAGTTTTTCCCCATTGAGGATGATATTAGCTGTGGGCTTTTCATACATGGCTTTTATGATATTTCAGTATGTTCCTTCTATCCCGACTTTCTTGAGGGTTTTTATTAAGAAAGGATGCTGTATTTTGTCAAATACTTTTTCTGCATTGATTGACAGGATCATATGGTTCTTATCTTTTCTTTTATTAATGTGATGTATCACATTGATTGATTTGTGAATATTGAACCAGCCCTGCAGCCCAGGAATGAATCCCACTTGATTATGGTGAATAATTCTTTTTATATGCTGCTGAATTCGATTTGATACTATCTTGTTGAGAATTTTTGCATCCATATTCATCAGGGATATTTACCTGTAGTTCTCTTTTTTTGCTGGGTTTCTGTCTGGTTTGGGAATCAAAATAATGGTGGCATCATAGAATGAGTCCAGAAGTTTTCCTTCCATTTCTAAATTTTGGAATAGCTTGAGAAGGATAGGTATTATCTCTGCTTTAAATATCTGGTAGAATTGCACAAGGAAGCCATCTGGTGCAGGACTCTTATTTGCTGTGAGATTTTTAATAACTGTTTCAATTTTTTCACTAGTTATAGGACTGTTCAAATTTTCTCTTTCCTCCTGTTTGAGTTTTGGTAGTGTTTGTGTGTGTTTAGGAATTTGTCCATTTCTTCCAGGTTGTCCAGTTTCTTGGCATATAATTTGGCATAGTATTCCCTGGTAATTGCTTGTATTTCTGAGGCATTGGTTGTAACAATTCCATTTTCATTCGTGATTTTATCTATTTGGGTCCTCTCTCTCTCTCTCTCTCTTTTTTTTTTTTTTTTTTTTTTTTTTTTTTTTTTTTTTTTTGAGAAGCTGGGCTAAAGTTTATCAATTTTGTTTATTTTTTCAAAAAACCAACTCTTGGTTTCATTGATCTGCTCTACTGTTTCTTTGGATTCTATATTGTTTATTTCTGCTCTGATCTTTAATATTTCTCTTCTTCTGCTGGGTTTTTGGTGTCTTTGCTCTTCTACTTCTAGCTCCTTTAGGTGTGCTGTTAGATTTTGTATTTGGGACTTCTCTTGTTTCTTGAGGTAGGCCTGGATTGCAATGTATTTTTCTCTTAGGACTGCCTTTGCTGCATCCCAAAAGGTTTGCATTATTCTATTTTCATTTTCATTTGTTTCTATATCTATATCTATATCTATATCTATATTTATATCTATATAGATATAGATATATATTTTTTAATTTCTTCTCTATTGCCTGGCTGACCCATTCATTCTTTAGTAGGGTGTTCTTTAACCTCCATGCTTTTGGATGTTTTCCAGGCTTTTTCCTGTGGTTGATTTCAAGTTTCATAGCACTGTGATTTGAAAGTGTGCATGGTATGATCTCAATTCTTTTATACTTATGAAGGGCTGTTTTGTGACCCAGTATTTGATCTATCTTGGAGTATGTTCCAGGTGCAGTCGAGAAGAAAGTATATTCTGCTGCTTTGGGATGTAGATTTCTAAATATATCTATCAAGTCCAGCTGGTCCAATGTATCACTCAGGGCCCTTGTTTCTTTATTGATTCTCTGTCTAGATGATCTGTCCATTTCTGTAAGTGGAGCATTAAAGTTCCTGCAATTGCCACATTCTTATCAGTAAGATTGCTTATGTTTGTGACTGTTTTATGTATTTGGCTGCTTCTGAATTCAGTGCATAGACATTTATAATTGTTAGCTCCTCGTGATGAATAGACTCTGTAATTATCATATAATGCCCTTCTTCATCCCTTGTTACAGACTTTAATTTAAAGTCTATTTTGTCTGACATAAGTATGGCTATTCTAGCTTTCTTTTGACTTCCAGTACCATAATAGATAGTAATCCATCCCCTCAATTTCAATCTGAAGGTGTCCTCATGTCTAAAATGAGTCTCTTGTAGGCAGCAAATAGAAGGGTCTTGTTTTTGTTTTGTTTTTGTTTTTGTTTTTGTTTTTGTTTTATCCATTCTGATACCCTATGCCTTTTGGTTGGAGCATTTAGTCCATTTACATTCAGTGTTATTATTGAAAATTATGGGTTTGGAGTCATTGCGTTATCTGTAGGTTTCATGCTTGTAGTGAGGTCTCTGGTACTTTGTGGTCCTTGCAACATTTCACACACAGAGTCCCCTTTAGAATCTTTTGTAGGGCTGGTTTAGTGGTGATGAATTACTTCCGTTTTTGTTTGTTTGGGAAAACCTTTATCTCTCCTTCTATTCTGAATGACAGGCTTGCTGGAAAGAGGATTCTTGCCTGCATATTTTTCCTGTTCATCACATTGAAGATTTCCTGCCATTTCTTTCTGGCCTGCCAAGTTTCAGTAGATAGGTCTGCTGCTACCCTTATGTGTCTACCCTTGTATGTTAAGGCCCATTTATCTCTAGGTGCTTTCAGAATTCTCTCTTTATCCTTGTATTTTGCCAGTTTCACTATGATATGTCGGGCAGAAGATGGATTCAAGTTAGGTCTGAAGGAAGTTCTCTGTGCCTCTTGGATTTCAATACCTGTTTCCTTCCCCATATCAGGGACATTCTCAGCTATGATTTGTTCAAGCACACCTTCAGCCCCTTTCTCTCTCTCTTCTTCTTCCGAAATTCCTATGATACAGATATTGTTCTGTTTGATTGAATCACTTGGTTCTCTTATTCTCCCCTCGTGATCCTGGATTTTTTTTATCTCTCTTTTTTCTCTGCTTCCTCTTTTTCCTTAATTTTATCTTCTAATTCACCTATTCTCCCCTTCTGCATCTTCAATCTGCACTGTGGTCACCTCCGTTTTATTTTGTACTTCGTTTATAGCATTTTTTTAATTCATCATGACAATTTTTTAGTCCCTTGATCTCTGTAGCAATAGATTCTCTGCTGTCTTCTATGCTTTTTTTAAGCCCAATGATTAATTTTAGGACTATTATTCTAAGTTCTTGTTCAATTATGTTGCTTATATCTGTTTTGATCAATTCTTTAGCTGTCACATCTTCCTGGAATTTCTTTTGAGGAGAATTCTTCCATTTCATCATTTTGGCTAGTTTTCTGTCCCTTATGAGTTTTAAAAGCTTGCTATGTGCTCTGCACCTGTGAGCACTGTGATATTAAAGGGGGGTTATACACTATCCAGGTCCTGGCCCTTCAGGAGGTGTTTGTTGGAGAGTGTGACTTGCTCCCTGTGTTGTGACTTTGGTTATTTTATTTTCCTTCTCGTAGTGATGTTTTGGACCCTCCACCAGGTGTTCTTTGCTTTGTTCCTTGAAGTAGCCCTATGGTCTCTCACGTTGTCTTAGTTTCTCTCTGATAAACTCAGTCTCTTTTCCTCCTAGACTCTTGGGATTCAAAGTCCTTTGGCTTCAGCCCTTCTTTGTTTAGGAGATGTGGGAAGTACAGATCTCCCTACTTCTCTGCCATGTTGGCCCTTAAGTTATTTTTTAAAGCATCTACAAGAAGTCAATTATGTTAAAGAGGAACAATTATTATGTTTTAGCCTATAGCAATTCAAAGTTTTGGAAGTGGCATATAACTATGTATAATAAAATCTGACAAAATATATGCTAGTAGTTACCACATACTGCTGGGGAAGTCTTGTGGGAAAATGTTATTAATTATTCAGGGAATTGAAGCAAGGATTAAAAAAGGATATTTGGAAAATGCATACCAGTACACTTATAGTATAAGTGAAGTACGCACTTTGTACATTTCATAATTAGCTGATTTAGCAAAATATTAAATTTACCTGTTTGAGCTTTTCAATCTAATAAATCAAGTTTTCAGTGTCTTTAAAAATTACAACTGACATCAATATAATATGGTTAACTTTGATTTATACTTTATTAAAATGGCTTTATACAGATATTTAGATCTCTATTGCTATGAACATCAATGGTAATGCACAAAAAAGAGTTAAAATTCAGTAGTACTCTGTAGGAAGTATGTGTTAGAGAAAATATCTTCTGGGATTACTTCTTAAATACATTTGGAAACTCACCACTAGTATAAGTGAGCCATGATCGGCTATTTGTCCATGAAAAATAATTACTAAAGAGTGAGTAGCTGATGTTATTTTATTGAGAAATAGAGTAAAATTTGTTATTACAAAGCATGTTGAAAAACCACATGAGCTAATGAGAGGAAGGAAAATTAATATGGAGTATCAACAAAAAATATGATTCTTATATGTGTAGAAATTAAAAAAAAAAGATAATCAGGTTTAAGACTTCTATATGTTTGAGACAAAAAGGAAGAAACTAAATTTTACTTATAAAATGAACCTAAAATAGGTCGCTACACCAGTGGGCATGGCTTCATGTGATTACTGTGATCCTGAGACTTAGTATTCTGGCCAGTAGTCACAGCACGACGTTAGGGGCTAGACATATAATAGGCAGGGAAACAATATATACGTGGGTCTGAGCTAATGAGTGCAGGATGGAGCTTTACAGACTCCAGAATCAGAAAAATGGTGAAAGTTTGTTAAAACTGAACAATCAAGAGAAAGAATGGAGTTGAATATAGGAAGCTTCTGAGGAAAAGGGGTTCATGAGGATTAAAGGAGAGGTAATGCATACTAGCTAAACACTAAACAGTTTCATCTAATAAATCATTATATTACCATTCACTTCTCGGTAACTTAAAATTATTTAAAAATTCCAGTGCTCATAGTGCTTTTTATTATATGTTTAGGTTTAGTAGAACTTCAAGTAAGTTTCCAGGAACTTTTCTGGATAAACATAGACCCAGAGGGCTCTGTGTATGTGTTTAATATATGGCTTTTATGATTCAGTCCTAAACACTGAGGCAAGAGGCAATGACTTTCACTGTGCCTTTTCTTTGAGTACAGTCTTGATTTGCACACTGTCCTTGCATTTTTGCTTTACCAGGTGTAGTCTCCTGATAAGTATGTTCCCTTCTTTGCAGAAATTCACATTGCTGACCTTGCACTCTTTTGCTATGGAAAGGCTGCCACTGGCAGCTGCAGATTAATACCAGCTCAAATCTCGTTGTTTTTGATTAAGGTTCTGAGGTTAGAAAAATGTAATTTGTACCCCACAAGGTAGCATAGAGAGAACATGACAGCAATTAATCCTTTTCTTACTGATGACAATGATAAAATACCCCTGTTACCTCCAATATCTTTGTTAATATTCCAAAAGGGAAATTTACTTTCTCCTGTGTTTATTTATAGAGAAGTATTTTTCATAACTTCAAAGTGTTTAATTTTAAAACTTTACTAGGCATTTTTAACAGGAACTATGTCAATATTATCATTGAGATAATAATTTATAAAAACTAATGATCTATAATAAAGCATAATTTTAATGAAATATAAACCTCTTATATATAGGCATAAAGGAATGCCAAATGTGTTCTTGCTGATCCATTATGTATCACAAATTTGGTAATTGCAAATATTTCTAAGATCAAATCAGTCTGTAAAATGAGGCCAAAAATAGGATGCTTAGTTTAGACTTACTCATTTCATCTAAATTTAAACTTATCTTTATATTCTGTTAACCTCAGTTCCCTATGTAACATTTAGATCTCCCCGATTTTCTTTGTAATGTATATTAACCAAACTTCATTAATTACTGAATGTTTTATATGGCCTTTGTTAAATCAGACTGTACATGTACATGTCCCAGTTTTCTCTAAATTTCTTATAAAGTTCAACTGAACTCAGTACAACATAAGCAACTGAAAAATTAAGTAAAATAATTGGACAAGAAAAGAAGCAGTAAAGTAGTACTAAGCATAACATTACACACTCATCCCATTCTTGGCAGGATATGGGTAATTCACATGAACAAGGCATTCTCTGTTGGTATATATCTGACTGATAACAAAAGCTTTATTAGTACAATCATTGGTTATATATACAAATCACCTCTGTGTTTGTTGTATGAGGAGAAAGTCAGAGATAATTTTCAATGTCAGTGTGTTTTACAGGAGGGAGGGATTTCACTAATTACAATAGTCACAACACACAATAGGGACTATGTCTTCTTATTGCTTTTGAATCAAGGCTTATGTATTTTTGTATTTTCTCCAAGATTAGTGCATCAGAAGTAGAATATAATGATCACTGACATTTAACGTCTGACTTACTTGGGGGTCAGACTACCATTTAAAACATAGAAATTCCCAAACTGAAAGAAAATAAAATCTTAACTAAAATGAGGAAATGAAATACCCCTGTACCCAAGTCTTTCTGAAAAACATAAAAGAATTTCTTCTCGTTTATTATAGTATTTGTAACTCACAAACTAATCAATGGTGCTCTATTTTCTCATATCCTAAAAGCAAGTAACCACAAAAAAAATTCATAGTGAATTCTCACAAACATAGATATAGGTGTGTCTTTAATAGAAGAGTTAAGTAGTGGAAGACATGGGGAAATAGGTATGCAACTATTGACTTGATTGCTCTTGAGATTTCTGAATTCAGAAAACATCTCATTCAAAGCTATTTTGAGTATTCTTGATTCTTTGCCTTTAAAAATAAAATTTTAGGGGTACCTGGGTGACTCAGTCAATTCAGTGCCAACTCTTAATTTTGGTTCAGGTTATTAAGACTTTCATCCTGTAAATTTTCTAAACAATGTTTTAGAGTTTTCTGGAAGATTTGCATATGTTTTGCTATATTTGGCTCAGCTTTATATTTGTTGCTATTGTAAATGATTTATTTTTTTAATTTTAGAAATTATATATTTTAGCTACATGACTGTACTATTGAAAATAGCTGCAAAAAGGATGCTAACAAAGTCATACCAACAGGTGAATAGATATAAATCATATTATATTCACAAGGTGCAATACTATAGAGCATAATAAAAAATAAGTAAACTGCACCACTGTACATCAGAATACCAGTTAATTCAGGTAAAAGTAATTAATGGATTTAGTGAAAAAATGAAGATGGCTCTGGCATGCTTGAATGTTCTCACTATTGATCTTAATATTGGTTACATAGTTGTATTCTGTTGGTAAAATCCACTGATCTATCTGCATGGTCATGTTATGTGTACCTTTCTGTATGCTTAATTATTTATACTTAAATAATTTATATATAACTAGGCTTTTCATTGGTTTTTATCAATCCCTTTTCTTCATCTTAAAAAAATTCTCATTTCTATTTCTCTACTCCCCTTTTTTGATAAAATTTGTCTTCATTTGTTATTGTCACCCTTATTAAGTCTTCAGCCTACAGAAGTCTGGCATACATCTGCACTATTCCATTGAAACTGCACCTGTCAATGTCTCCCAAAATTTACTATTTGAAAAATCCATTTTCACTTCTCCATTCCCAGTTTAACCTCAGAATAATTTCTCCTTTTGGAAATATGCTTCTGTGCCGGATTCTTCGATTGCACTAAGCACTTGCTCTGTCTCTTTGTCTGGGTCCTCATCCTCTTAGGTTAAAATGCTGGAGTACTCCCAAGTCACTTCTCTTTACTACTATTCTCTGCTAACTAATTTAATGTGACTTTAACTATTATTAATATGTAAATGGCCCTCTTAGTGTATATATACACCTCAGAGTGTTCTCTTTTGAAGACTTGATAAGTCTTTAATGTCTTATTTATACACACACACATTTTTAAGAACTGGATTCAATGACCCAATTTTTTTACATTTATAGCATTCTCTGTCTCATTAATGGCTTATCATCCAACATTGACTGACTTAGCCAATAATCCAAGAATAATAAATTCCTCCATTTTCATAATACTTACAGTCAACAATGGCATAGGTGATGATGCAAACTAAACTGGGTTAATACATTATGTTCCACCCTTTGAATGACCAATTAACATTCTGTCAGCAATGACATTTATTTGGTTGATCCAATATGACTCACTCCAAATGGATACTAATATCTGTCATGAATATATGCATATTTATTTTGGCCTTTAACCTATGCTGTTCAATAAATGTTGAGTGGATGGCAAATAAGGGAGCAGAGGCCAGAAAAACAATCATATTTCTTTGTTCTCTTTTCTTAAAAATGATGTCCATATTTATCATCAGTGTCTTTTAAAGCTACAAAATAATCATACATGGTACTTTTTTTCTTTGTTCTATATAACTCTGAGTCTACAGTAGGGTATACACCCACACTGTACACATTTTTGCCACATAATCCAAGTATTTTTAGGCTATGATGAATATTAAAAGCCATTTGGAAGATGTTTTAAATCTTATGTAGTACCTTCACAAAACATAATAGCTTTACTCACTATAGTAATTGAATTCTATACATGCAGTCATATATAGCACTAATCATAAAGAGATGGGCCTTAACTGAACAGAATTATGTCTGATAGATATTAATCAGTTACATTGGAAGAATGAAACTTAACATCTTCTAAAATTACACTGATATTCCATTAGGAGTTTTATTAAGCTGCCTTTATTTTAGGAAATAAATTCCTGTTTTGATCAGTGATAAGCTACATGACCTCAAGAAGTTAAATATAGAAGAAATTAAGAAGGTACGGAACTGCACTTCTGTGTACATTTTCAAGATTCCCTTCTCTTACAGGCTAAGTAGTTTTCACTTAATGTGTAAGGGAAATTTTATTTGTTTATATTTTCTGTGAGAGCATTAAGTTAGATATTTTTTTCCTAGGTCAAGACCTGAACATCATCTCAGAAAGTCAGGCTAAGGAAGATTATTAATCAACAAAGAACTTAATGCAGACAAGGAAACATAAGAGTAAATGTTAATGAAGGTAGCCAATAGCTAAGAATAACATAACAAACAAAAAAAAACCCTATTTTTGCAGTGGAATTTCAGAAATCTGGGTCAATACTAAAGACACAGCAACAAATAAAAATACATATTTACATTTTAAGTTATAAAATATTCTGAAATATTTAATATTGATTAAAGTGTATACATGTATTATAATTTAAAATGAATTTATCTCAATTTTCAGGTCTATCTTTTTAGGAATGATATACTATAAGGAAAGACTTTACTAGAAAAGAAGAACACATTATTTTTGAAATTAAAAAAAATTGCTACTAGGCAGAAACAGTAATAACTAGAAATACTAAGAAACAGCTGTTAATTATTATGAGCTGTGATTGCATTGGCAATAGATGGGAAACATGAAGAGATGATAAATAAAGACTGTGCTAGCAAATAAATAATTTGGTTCAGTAGGGGAGAAAATTAAATTAACCACTGGAAGAAAAAGAAAGAAGTTTCTTCTTCATAGATTTAAGCCTTATTGGAAAATCAATGAAAGCAGTGTGTTGAGCCTAGTGATTACATCCTAGCCCAACATGCATTAATTATTGTCTATCAAGGGATAAGGAAAAGGTGTGAATGTGTGCTTTATTGTGCTCTCTTTATTGCTTAAAAAGTATATTAAACTTCAAGATAGGGAAGGAGTTCTTAAACAGGAAATAAGGGAAAGATTGACTAATTCAGCTGCATTACAAAAATTATCATCATCAGTAAATTTAATTTAAAAAACGAGGAAATACAAACATAAACATAGGATGATATTTGAAGTACACATACACAAGAAAGAATACTGTCCCCAAAATAACAGGAAATCCTACAAATCGTTACCAAAAATGCAAAGAAAAAAATTGGCTTAAGATACAAAAAGAAAAATTACAGACTAACAAAATTATATATATACATATATATGATATATATATTATATATAAAATTATATATAATATATATATCATATATATGTATATATATAATTGTAGTATCATACAGAGTATTTCCACTGCTCTACAAATCATCTGTGCTTCAGATATTGTCCCTTTCCCCCAACTTCTGACAACCACTGATCATTCTAAAGTCCCCACAGTTTTGCCTTTTCCAAAATATCATATAGTTAATAGAGCATGTAGCCCCTTCAGATGGTCTTCTTTAACTTAGTAATATCATACTTAAATTTCCTCCATGTCCTTGTACGATTTTATAGCTCATTTCTTTTTATTTCAGAATAATATTCCGTTGTCTGGATATACCAGAGTTTATCTATTCATCTACTGAAGGACATTTTGATTGCTTCCAACTTTCACAATTATAAATAAACCCTACTGCCTATGCTTTTTTCTTGGAGCTTTATGGTATCAGGTCTTACATTCAAATCTTTATCCATTTTGAATTATTTTTGTATATAGTATGAGATAGTGATCCAGTTTCATTCTTTTACATGTAACTGTCCAGTTTTGCAAATAGTATTTGTTGAAGAGACTCTTTTCCCCATTGTGTATTCTTGCCTCCTTTGTCATAGATTAAACCACCATATATGTGTGGGTTTATATCTCTAAGCTATTCCATTGATCTATGTGCCTGTTCCTTGACAGTACCCTAATGTTTTCATTACTAGAGCTTTGTAGTACACTTTGAACTCAGGGAGCATGGTACCTTAAGTTTTGTTCTTCTTTCTCAAGATTTCTTCAGTTATTTGGGGTTTCTATACATAACAATCAGCTATTAAAAAGAGAAACTAATAGACAATCCTATTTATAATTGAATCAAAATACTTAGGTATAAATTTAATCAAGGAAGTGAAAAATCTGTAGTCTAAAAATTATAAGACAATGATGAAGGAAAGTAAAGATGATACACATAAATGTGAAAATATATCATGCTCAAAGATTGGAAGAACCACGACTAAGTGGGATTTATACCTGGGATGCAGGGCTGGTTCAATATCCGCAAAACAATTAACGGGATTCATCACATCAATAAAGGAAAGGACAAGAACCATATGATCCTCTTAATAGATGCAAAGAAAGCTTTTAACAAAATGCAGCATCCTTTCTTGATAAAAACCCTCAAGAATGTAGGGATAGAAGGATCATATCTCGAGATCATAAAAGCCATATATGAACAACACAACGCTAATATCATCCTCAATGTGGAAAAACTAAGAGCTTTTCCCCTAAGGTGAGGAACAAGACAGGGATGTCCACTCTCATCACTGTTACTCAACATAGTATTGGAAGTCTTAGCCTCTGCAATCAGACAATACAAAGAAATACAAGTCATCCAAATTGGCCAGGTGGAGGTCAATCTTTCACTCTTCACAGATGACATGATACTCTATATGGAAAACCCTAAAGATTCCACCAAAAAACGGCTAGAAATGATTCATGAATTCAGCAAAGCTGCAGGATATAAAATCAACACGCAGAAATCAGTTCCATTCCTATACACCAACAATGAAGCAACAGAAAGAGAAATCAAGGAATCGATCCCATTTACAATTGCACCAAAACCATAAAATACCTAGGAATAAATCTAACCAAAGAGGTGAATAATATATACACTGAAACCTATAGAGAGCTTATGAAAGAAATTGAAGAAGACACACACACACACACACACACACACACACACAACAACAACAAAAAAAAAAAAAAAACGGAAAAAGATTCTATGCTCCTGGATAGGAAGAACAAATATTGTTAAAATGTTGATACTACCCAAAGCAATCTACATATTCAATGCAATCCCTATCAAAATCAAAACAACACCAGCATTCTTCACAGAGCTAAAACAAATAATCCTAAAATTTGTGTGGAACAAGAAAAGACCCCTAATAGACAAAGCAGGCTTGAAACAGAAAATCAAAGCAGGATTCAAACTATACTACAAAGCTGTAATCATCAAGACAGTATGGTACTGGCACAAGAACAGACACTCAGATCAATGGAACAGAGTAGAGAACCCAGAAATGGACCCACAAACATATGGCCAACTAATCTTTGACAAAGCAGGAAACAATATCCAATAGAATAAAGACAGTCTCTTCAGCATGTGGTACTGGGAAAACTGTACAGCGATATGCAGAAGAATGAATCTGGCCCACTTCCTTATACCAAACACAAAAATAAACTCAAAATGGATGAAAGACCTCAATATAAGACAGGAAGCCATCAAAATCCTCGAGGAGAAAGCAGGCAAAAACCTCTTTGATCTTGCCCGCAGCAACTTCTTACCCAACACATCTCCAGACACAAGGGAAACAAAAGCAAAAATGAACTACTGGGACCTCATCAAAATAAAAAGCTTCTGCACAGCGAAGGAAACAATCGGCAAAACTAAAAGGCTACCAACATAATGGGAGAAGGTATTTGCAAATGACATATCAGATGAAGGGTTAGTATCCAAAATCTAGAAAGAACTTATCAAATTCTACACCCAAAAAACAAATAATCCAGTGAAGAAATGGGGAAAAGACATGAATAGACACTTCTCCAAAGAAGACATCCAGATGGCCAACCGACACATGAAAAAATGCTCCACATCACCCATCATCAGGGAAATGCAAATCAAAACCACAATGAGATACCACCTTAAACCTGTCAGAATGGCTAACATTAACAACTCATAGTACAACAGATGTTGGCGAGGATGTGGAGAGAGAGGATCTTTCGCATTGTTGGTGGGAATACAAGCTGGTGCAGCCACTCTGGAAAAACAGTATGGAGGTTCCTCAAAAAACTAAAAATAGAACTACCCTAGGATCCAGCAATTGCACTACTATGCCGGAGTGTAGCTCCACCAGGTCCAGGGGTTCCTGAAGAATGAACAGCGTCAGCGAAAAAGTGAAAATAAAATAAAACAGAAATAAAAATGGACACAGACAACAGCAGTGTGTTGGACTGTCCACTTTATTGTGGCAAACGTGGCATTATATTTGTTATAAATTTCCTTGTAGTGTGTGTCACCTATGTTTTCTGTCATTAGTTAATTCTAAAAATATTCCTACGTGTTATCACCCTTTAAGGAATAACATGGTTATTTTCTCATAATGTTCCCTCCTGCCCTTTGCTTATTGATTAATTTCTTACATTATTTTCTTCACATATCTACATTTATCTATAATCTATAGAGCATTTGCTTTCTTGTTCTCATGAAAGGTCATCTATCTCTCAACACCTCAAGTGGAACAGTTACAGGGACAGGACCTCTTAGTTGTTTTCCCAAACCATTTGTGGTTTGAGGAACGAAAGTGTTCGACTGGGTCCAAGGGGCCAAGAGGGGGCCAAGAGGGCCTTAGGAACCCATGCCTTGTGCATTCTCAGAGAGACAACGCACCTAGGAACTAATGAACCATTCTGTACTTTAACCGACTAGGTTCAATCATCATCTGGAATGCCTCCTGGGGGCCAAATGGGCCTAGGGGTTGGAGTAACTTGTGCTGATAGATCCACTCCTTAGTTGCTGAAGTGGGGCTTTCAAGCCCATTTGTCTGCGCTTGGGAAATATATGGGGCTATCTTTCCTTTAGGTAGAGGAGTCTTTATAGGGGGTGGCAAGGGCTAGATGTAGGGCTGCACAATTTCCTTGGAGAACCTTATCTTCTTTCCCCAGTGGTTCTTTTCCCAGGGGGCCTGTCAAGGGCAATTTCCCCAACAGACAATTCCCCAGGTACTTTTATTAAGGCCAAATTATATAAAAGCAGGAGTACAAGAAGCTTCACTGTTGGTGGGCTGCCCTGCAGTCCCTATCCGTCCACCACCCGGGCCCTGCCATCAGGCTGGTTGGATAGCTCGGCTTCCGGCACTACTAGGTATTTATCCAAGGGATGCTGGTGTCCTGTTTTGAAGGGACACATGCATGCCAATGTTTATAGCAGCACTATCAACTATAGCCAAAGTATGGAAAGAGTCCAAATGTCCATCGATGGAAGAATGGATAAAGATGTGGTGTATGTTTACACAATGGAGTATTACTCAGCAATCAAAAAGAATGAAATCTTGCCATTTGCAACTACGTGGGTGGAACTGGAGGGTATTATGGTAAGTGAAATTAGTCAGTCATAGAAAGGCAAATATCATATGACTTGACTCATACGAGGACTTTAAGAGACAAAACAGATGAACATAAGGGAAGAGAAACAAAAATAATATAAAAACAGGAAGGGGGACAAAGCATAACAGACTCATAGTTATGGAGAACAAACAGAGGGTTCCTGGAAGGGTTGTGGGAGGGGGGATGGGCTAAATGGGTAAGGGGCATTAAGGAATCTACTCCTGAAATAATTGCTGCACTATATGCTAACTAATTTGGATGTAAATTAAAAATAAATAAATAAAAATAAAAATATTGTAAAAATAAAATAATATAAAATCAAATTGTAAAAAAAACCTTTTTTTTAAGCACAAAAGGACTTACACTACCTGGTTTCAAAACTTATTTTTAAAATAAAAATTATTAAGGCAGCATAATATGACTACAAAACAAGCAAATAGATAAATGGAAAAGAATAGGATACAGAAAAGGAACTACATATAGAGTCAATATAATTTTTTAGAAAGACTGAATTAAATTTAAGTGCAAACAGGAAATCTGAGTTTCCATATGCAATAAATGACCAGTGACTTCATTCAATATATAAAAACTTGATCTGTGGATGATAACAAACCCAAATGTAATATCTGTAAGTTGAAGCTTTCAGAACAAAATAAAGAACACTATTTTTGCAACTTGTTAGTAGGTCAAGATATTTTAGGCAGAGCACAAAAATACGAAACACAGAAGTAAGAGTAAATAAAAACTGTATTCCAGCATACATTTAAAACTTTATTAATAAAAATACTCAATTAAAAAAATTAAAAAGCAAGCCTTAAGGTTCTATTACATAGAGAAAGAGCTTTAGAGCAAGATGGCTGGCTGGAACATCCAGACAAAGGAAACCTGAACACTGGGGTTAATACATTTCAAAAAAATCTGCACTCAAGTTTGATTTGAAAGGAACAAAGACACTCTCTTTAAGGGTGTCTTAAAGAGACAAACTTAGAAAATGAGGACTAATGTATCAGTGTTGTTTGTATACCATAGCCCTTGTCCCAAAATTTTGCTTTTTTTTTTTTAATTTTTTTTTAACGTTTTATTTATTTTTGAGACAGAGAGAGACAGAGCATGAATGGGGGAGTGGCGGAGAGAGAGGGAGACACAGAATCGGAAGCAGGCTCCAGGCTCCCAGCCATCAGCCCAGAGCCCGACGCGGGGCTCGAACTCACAGACCGCGGGATTGTGACCTGAGCTGAAGTCGGCCGCTCAACCGACTGAGCCACCCAGGCGCCCCTCTTTTTTAATTTTTTGTTCAGAACTCTGCATGCAACCGTCATTTCACCTCAGGTGATAGGCAAAATGAAGAAAATACCAACAGCTGAATGTACAATTCCCACTAACCTTATGAAAACAAAATTATATATTTCTTGAACATCAGTGCTAACTGCTGCAAAATATATAGTTCCACACACATATTTAAGAAAAATAATATGATTCCTAATTTTTTGCCATGAGTGAAAACACAGCACTTTCACTATTATTTATATAGATTTTCCTTGGGATTCATTTTAACCTCATATCAACTGCATAGAAAATGTGTGAGGACAATGGCCTGATTTACACGCTAGTCCATGCATCCCATGGATAGTTTGGAGAACTGAACCATTATATTGTCTGGTGATTTTCTTTTAAAAGAAAGCAATAACTTTGAACTCTTGCTTCAGATAAGCACAAAATGTAAACATTCCAAAAACCATATATGAACTTAAATATTCAAATCGGTGTCAATGGCTGATATTAACCTTTTTCTGAGGACTACACTTTTTTCATTGTGTAAGTTCACCAAACATAGAAAACAAGACAGTAAGGTTTCTGAAATGGAAGAAAAGGTAATATGTGAGCTTGAGGAAGTTATAAAAAAGTTACTGATTTTTGGTTTTCAGTTACTTCCAAACTTTTCCCCATATATTGATAAATAAATTACTAAAAATATTGAACCAGAAGAAGTAGCAAGAATTGTGAATTACCATAAAATAATTTATCTTCAATTATTAACACTTGGGAAATAGTTCAGAAAATATTCCTTTTATGCAGAACAAAATAAAAAAATATATATATCAAAAGTAATTTTTGCTCTTTCCTAGCCTCTAGGCCTCATCTTTACTATTATATAGTTATATGTAAAACAAGATATATGTTAAACTATTTGTAAAGTATCTATAGGGCAACTAAGGTAGTGAGTATGAATGTGTTAATGTTGAGCATAGATTAAATCAAGTCTAGAATTTACCTACAAGAAATAAATAATATATATTAATATTATTTAATAAATATATATATATATATATTCACATTTAATCATTGTCTTGAAAAGCTTTCTCATCTTCATTATCCTTTCATTTAATTATTTCTCTATCTGGTCTTATCATATTATCTTAATGTATATTTCTATTAGAGTTGCCTAAAAATATTTGGATTATTTCTGTTGTCTATTAAATAAAATCAAGGGAACTGGAAACCTTACCAAATTTTTAAAGTCCCCACTATGTGGTTTCCAGCTCTTTTTTTCCATCCTTATGTCATACTGCCCTTATATACATGCATACATGTATACATACATTCCAGAAGGAAAAAAACAAAAGCTCAATTGTTTCCAGCTAGAAGGCAGATATTTATGTAAACCAACAATTCTACCATTACAGTAGGAAAATACCATATAATTTATGTAATCAGAATTTTAAAAATTAAAGAACTGAATACAAACAGAGCTTACAGACATAAGGGATTGAGCTCCTTCTAGGTGAGTAGAGCAGAGCCTCCTTTTATTTCTGAAGACACTAGTGGACAGAAAAACAAACTTACCATAGGAAAGAAGGTACAAGAATGATAAGAAGATACTTTGTAAAGGCAAGGAAGAGATGAACTTCCGTTAGAGCCAGTGTCCTTGAGAAAAGGCTAATGTCTCAAATTTCATCAAGCTTCCCCTATGAAATTTTGCTATTATGTGTGAATTGGTGCAGAGAAGGACAATTCAGAGAAATCTTTTAGTCTTAAGGTGCTGTGACCCCAAGTCCGGCTAGAAGAAGTCCTCATTCCACCCATGACGTAGGAACTCAGTACAGAACAGACACTAAATTCACATTGCAGCTGTGACTCAGTTCAATTTTTATTTTATTAAGTGGAAGAAATTCTGCTTCCAGAAATCTTGAAGACAAGTGTAAAACCCTATCAAAAGAAAATATTTTCTTCTCTGCTATTATATCATGTCAAATGTCTGGTGGATGTGAACTAGCAAGTAAATGTGAACGATATTCAAAGAAAAATAAAACCTGACAGTAAAAGATGACATGCAGGATTGATTACCCAGGAAATGGTGGAAATTAAAAAAATGAATAAATAACATAGTGAATCAAAAAATACATAGGGAATTTCAGCATAGAAAGAGAAGTTTTAAATAACCAAATGAAACTTTTAGAAAACCTATAATATTTCATATTAAAAATCATTTGGGCATATTAGTAGATAAGGCAAAGAAAATATAAGTGACTTGTATGTGGATTGATAGAATTCAGCTAATTTAATAAACAAATTAAAGAAAAAACAAAGAAAGAAAAATGGAGATGCAAACAAACATGAAAAGATGTCAAGATTCCAATCTACATGGCACTGGGTTTATAGAAAAAGAAAGAAAGAATGGGAGAAAAAGTTTTAAAAGCTATAATGTCTGAGGATTTTCCAAAATTAATTAATGATGTTTACCCACAGATTCAAGATCAAGAGGAAAGAAAGGAAAAACATACTAAAAGCTGCTGAAAATCAAAGATAATCAAAATGTCTTTTAAAAAGCTAGAAACAAAAATAACAAATTACAATCAGAGATATCATCATCATCATCATCCAACATTTTATTAGAAACAGTGAAAACCACAAATAATGGAAGATCACCTTTAAAGTTTGGAAAAGAAAAAAGGCCCAAGAAAAATATAATCACCTAGATAAAAATATAATAACTCTTAAAAGTAAAGCTAAATGATGACACAGGCACTTTCTTTGTTCTTGTTTAGAACCTGCAGACTTGTACCACAAGGAATGATAAAAGTTTTTCAGGTTAAAAGAAAATAATATCAGGTTGAAGTATGAATTTACAATTCTATAAAGAGAAAAGGGGAACTAAAGAGAGTAAAGGTGTGGACCAAATTAAAGAGTATTTGAAAATACATTGTAGAGAATACTGCCTACTGAAAACACGAGATACCAATATATTGTAGAGTTCATAATTTAGAAGCAAAAGCAATTCTAAACTACCAAAAGAGAACTTAATTGATTCATTTAAGAGGAGAATGAAAGAGAAACAAACTAACAAAAAACAAGCAAGGAAGAAAATATCAGAAAAAACCAATTACATAATAGTAGACCTAAGGCCAACCATATCAGTAAAATATATATTTTTAAATGCCGTAAAATAAAACAAAAAATAAGTAAAAAGTGTGCCTAAGACCTCAACAAGCGTTTCATAGAAGAAATATTTTATCAAAATCATTAGAAATTATAAACTTCTTGTATATTAGAATTGCAAAATTAAAAAGAATTATAAAATCAAATGTTGACAAGGATGCATTACAAATAAATGTTTACACATTAATTTTCAGCTTATAATATAGTACATTTAGCGAATGGTGTGATATGCTCTAAAACTTTTAAACTTAAACATTCACTTCAACCTAACAAGTTTATTACTTGATATATGCCCAAGAGGAATAAATGCAAAGATTCTCCCATAACAATCTGCCTCATTTTAATAATTTCACTGTACTTTCCAATTCCCATTTATTGTGTTTTGTTCTTCATAGCTCTATAATCTTCTATTTAATATAGGCATTTAGTGTTTGATGTTAGTCTTCCCCAATAGAACATACTTTTTTTGAGCAAAGAATTTTTTCTCTTATATTCATAAGTATATATCCAAAGCCTATAACAAAGCTTTACCCATAGTACATGCTTTATTTTTATTGCAAGAATAAATGATCCACAACATAGGCTTTGCTAATGTCATAATAAGTGTTAGAAATGGGCATAGAGTTACCAGATAAAATAGAGGGCATCAATTAACTTCAAATTTCTGCTGAAACGGAGAATGAATTTTTAGGGTAAATATGCCCCAATTATTGCATAGGGCATATTTATATTTTCATTTTTGTTTTTTTTTATAGTTTTGTATTATTTGTACTATCTGATTATTATTTATTTTTTTAAATATTTTATCCAAGTTCCAGTTAGTTAACATACAGTGTAATAATAGTTTCAGGTGTATGATATAGGATGCCCATACTTTTGTTTGTAAAATATGACAACAAAAATATCACTGGTGAAATGAGTAGCTTGTTACTCAGCATCAAGGATTCTTTATGAGTGGACTTAATGACATCCAAAAGTATGAATTACATAAAGTAAAAATTCCCTTTATCTTTGCATGAGAGAGTATGAGGATCCAGTGGACCAAGTAACTTGTTTATTTTGATTTTTTTGTTTTTTGTTTTAATTCTAATAATTAGACATTCATGCAAATTTTAATCAGAAAACCCAAAGCAACAGAGAGCTGGGACTTGATGAAATCTTACCAGTAACAGTAGGTCATATGACCAAACCTGCCCACACAGACACAAAAAAGATTTCCTTGTGTTACAAAATTTGGTCAGAAAATTGCTATTGTATATCTGAAAGCAAGATTATGGAAAAGCAATACTTTTAGCTGCACCTAATCATTTGTGTCAATCTTACCACCTAGAAAAATCTAATGGCTTTGTCTGTCCAAATTATTTTGAATCATTTTACAATGAAAAATGATTTTCATCATCACTATCAGGCAGTGGAGGGCAATGTATCAAACTACATAACATTCATTTATGTTGTATAATACCTAAAATATATTTAAGTAAAGTTCAGGATTTGTTTCACCAGATTTGAAAGAAATGGCATATTGGTCATAGATAAAGTATCTTTTCATATATTTATCTTTTTAAATTTAATTTTCTGCCAAATTAATTATCAGATTTTCTCTTTCACAATGTAGTAAAAAGCAAAACAGTAATTTCTATACAACACAAACCCACATAACCTTATAAGTTGAGAGGAGAACCTTGATGGAATATGCTTCTGGGTACTATTTTAATTTAATTTTTAAAATGTACTTCTGCTTGTAGTCAAATGGAAAAATGCATTAAGAATGCATTCTGATCTATCTAGACTTTTTTTTTTACCCACTCCTGAATAGAAGCCCCAAAGCAAAATGCTTATAAAACATAAGAAATTAAGTAGAGCTATATGCTTTCGACCTTATCAAATGTTTGGCTCTAGGTATAAAGGTAGGGCATTTCATTCTTTTAAACGAATTCACCATGTTTGAATATTCAGGACTATCCTAAGGCTAAATTTTCCATTTGGAATAATTTGGAATATACATTTTTAGTCCATTTTTTACATTGGGAGCATCCTACAGTTGGCCTATTGTGGGGCATAAGCTTAGGAATCCCCTGGGTTTATACCAATGGGTTAACAAGGCATAAAGAAATACAAAGTCATAAAACGCTCACACCCAAGTTTGGGTAAACCAGATTGGCACCCCAAGAATAGGGGGATTCAAAGGCACCTCGAGGATAGGGAGGTGCAAAGGTGCCAGGAATAGGGAGGTGACTGCCCAGCTCCCGGATTTTGTTTGGTATTAACCCAAACCCCTAACCACAAATATCCTCAAGACCCCGTTTCCCTCATGTCACAAGTTAATGATCACAGATTCATTGTCCCTTTGTGCATGTCCACCACCAGATTGTAAGCCTTCTGATCCTAATAAAAACGGGCAAGGACCCTTATTTGGGGCTCTTGTCTTTTTCCGGACATTAGGCATCTCTCACTTTCAATCCTGCATCCTGCTCTTTTGCTAGACAGTAGAGAACTTTAGATCCAGAGTCTATGACAGCCTATATCTACAATTTGCTTTTCAAATACTCAAAACACTTAACTGCTATATTTTAACTGTCTATGGTAAAGACTATCAATAAATAGTTAAAAGAAATATTAATCTGAGGTAAAATTACCATGTAAAAAGAACTATAGTAAGTAAATGGGAGACACAATACTGGATTAAGCACTCTCAAACTGACATCTAAATTTAATTCAGCTAATACAAAATAAAAGGGCATAAGGAAATTAATGGTAATAATACAAAACTAAATTAATTATTACCAATTTTAATCTCATACAAGATATATTTCTATCTATAAAATACATAATTTAACTAGTCTATACGAAATATAAGGTAGAACGTTAACCATGATCAACATATACCTTAAATATTCATATTGACATAAATTTAACTTGCTTTATTATTCATTCTAAATTCTCGTGAATTTTTTTTTTTTAAGCTTATTTGTGAGAGACAGCAAGAGCAAGGGAGGGGCAGATGCTTAACCAACTGAGCCACCCAGGCACCCCAATTCTCATCTATTCTTAATCCTCATCTTGTATAATTTATTCACTTCAGAGAATTTATTATGAATGAGCAATCTTATAATAATACACTTGATCATTTATTTTTTCACCACTTGAAAATTAAATTATCAAAATTGTACACTATTAAATCAGCTTACTAAACTAACTGTAAATATGGGACAAATGAACCTGAAGAACATCAACATAAAAAGGTTAAATCAAATTTATCAATATATAGAATGGTCTTACAATTCATTAGGTTCCAAGACGATGCTAGTTAATTGAACCATAGATGAATTCAACCATAGATGAGTCATTCAACAAGTGAGGAGAAGAAGCCAAGATGGTGGAACAGCATGGAAGTTTTTTTTGCATCTCGCACCCATGAAATACAGCCAGATCAACACTAAACCATCCTGCACACCTAGAAAACTGATCTGAGGATTAACACAACAATCTGCACAACCTGAACCACAGAACTCAGTAGGTACACAGTGTGGAGAGGTGAACTGGGAGAAAGAGAAGCCATGGAGGGCAGGGAGCTGTTTTTGTTTGTGGGGCAAGGACATATGGGGGGAGAGTAGTATAAAAGCACCACCCCAAAAGCAGCTGGAGACAAAGTGAAAAAGTGGAAACCACCACAAGGACTGAACTAAAAAAGGAGAAAGGAGAAAGGGGAAGGTTTAAATTCCATTAAGACTCTATAAACAGGGGGAGCACGGAGTCTAAAACTCCACAGCTCAATACCTGGTGGTGTTCCAGTGGGAAGAGCGAACCCCCAGGAGCAGAGTGATGTCCGGGGGTCTTCAGGCCACATGGGGAGAGGCAGTTCCCCTGCTGGGAGGACATTTAGCAGAGGCTGTACAGCCCCCCACAGGCAAACCCCAGAGAACAACCATACTTGCTGGTGCTGGAACAAGGTCATTAGGGTGAAGCCTGGTGCCAGAATGTTGCCAGAATGAAGCCTGGTGCCAGTCCCACGAATGTCCCTAGGTGCAGCCAGCACCTGGCCATTGCTCGGTAAGACCATCCCACAGAGGGTCAAAACAGGTCAAACCTGCAGCCCCCCAGAAGTGAGGGGTGGGGAAACACAGCTGCATCTGATTTAAAACTCAGGAGGGAGGTGCTGCCTGGCCACCTGGTGGCTTGGTCACAGACAGTGTAAAAGTAGGGAGTAGAAGGAAGCTGGAGACAAAAGACGGGCACACAACTGCTGATCGGGGAGAACAGAATTCCCATACTAGAGACTGGATAGCTGTGTGATGCCATTTTCACCCCTCCTGCACATGCACATACACACCTACAAGCGGCACAACAATCCAGCCCAGTAAGCTATGCAGAGCCATCTAGTGGAGAATGGAGCCATTACAATAATCCCTGATCAACTGGGCCAACCTCGCTCTTCAGGAACACCACAAATCTCTGTGTCTGCTTAGTTTATGGACTATAAAGTGCTTCATAGTTTAACTTCTAGGGGAAAACGATGTAATTTCAATTGTATTTCAGTCTATTTGCTGGTCATCCACCTATTCAATTTTTTTTTCTGTTTTGTGTCTTTTCTTTTTCTTGAATACAGAAAGAAAAAAATCATTTTTATTTTCAATTTTTATTAAAAATATTTTTAATTTTTTCTACAATATTTTTTTACTTTTTTGTAAATTTTTCAAATTCGATTTTACTTTCATCATTTCATTTTATTCTATTTCATTGTATTCATTTTTCAAATTTTCAAACGCTTTCCTTTTTTTCTTCTTTTTATTTTTTTTGTTCCCCCTTTTATCTCTAATCTATCAACCTCCTTTAAACAACCAGACCAAAACACACCCAGGATCCAGCATCCTTCATTTGATTTTGGTGTGTGTGTGTGTATTGTTTTTAATTTTTTAATTTTAATTTTTTTAACCTTATTAATTCCTTTTCTTTTTTCAAAATGACAAAATCAATGAATTCATCCCAAAAGAAAGAGCAGGAAGAAACCATAGCCAGAGACTTAATCAACAAAGATAAAAGCAAGAGGTCTGAACCAGAATTTAGAATCATAATAAGAATACTAGCCTGGGTTGGAAATAGATTAGCATCCCTTTCTGCGGAGATAAAAGAAGTAAAAGCTAGTCAGGATGAAATATAAAATGCTAAAACTGAGCTGCAGTCTTGAATGATTCCCACAGTGGCAATGATGGATGAGGCAGAGCAGCAAATTGGCGATATAGGGGAAAAACTTACAAATAATGAAGCAGATAAAAGAGGGGGACTAAGGCAAAAGAGCACGACTTAAGAATTAGAGAAATTGGTGACTCATTAAAAAAGAACATCAGAATCATAGGGGTCCCAGAAGATGAAGAGAGAGAAAAGGGGGTAGAAGGTTATGTGAATTCTTTGAGGAAAGAGATATATTTCTATCATTGAGGAAAACTCTCCTAACGTGGGGAAAGACACACAGACATCCAAATCCAGGAAGCACAGAGGACTCCCATCAGATTCAACAAAAACCGACCATCAAGAAGGCATATCATAGTCAAATGTATTGCAAACAGAAATGTCATAATGAAAAAAAGATGACTTGGATTTGTCCTTAGGAAATAATTATATTTAAAAAGAACATGTTGATGTAGTGCAGTCTTTTGTTTATTCTAATACTATCATTTTATTCTGTAAAATTATCTCCCATAGAGGTAATTATAGACCAGTTTAGTATTATTAGATATTTATAATCCCTCAGTAATATTTTTTAATCTCTTGCTTTTTCTATCCCCAGATAACTGCTTCACAGCTCAGCAGAATTTTTAATCATTTCTCCATAATAATGAAACAATTTAAACACACAAGATAATATTGCCTGTAGAGAGAAACCTGGAGTCACAAATGATAAAAACATATGAAGCCATTAAACAATGTGCTTCAGTCATCCTTTTTAGTGTAGCTTAGTTATATCCACTCTTCTTATTTCAGCTCTCATTTTTAAAGGTGCACTCAACCTTAAAAATCGTACTGTATTCCATTATTTATTTCTTTAGACATTCAAAAACATATTCAATGTGCTAATTCAATACTAAGCACTACTGAATATTTCAGAACATGAAATAGGAAAGTATAAAAGAAAGTAAGATATAATTACAAAATTTGTGGAGTTTCTGTTTTATGAGTACTGTTCATACTGTACAACCTCAAATATCTTGGACTGGAAATATCTTAAGGACTCTAATAAAAATATATACTGTCACAAAATACATTATTAGTGGGGTGTAAATTGAAATAGTCATTCTGAAAACTTTTTTATCATTAAAAAATTTTATATCCTTTTACCTATAGATTATCCTCCAATGAAACTATTCAAAATCAGATTTATAGCAAAAATATGTGAACAAAAATATTTATCATAGTTTTATTTAATAAAAAAATCATAAGCCTATAACATTAAAAATATGGATGAATTGAGTGACCTTAAAGAAAAGAAACAATAAATATGAGAATACATATTCATGATTCCATTTATAGGAAGATCACTAGCAGACTAATCCGAGTAATGGCAGTTGTTTATTGGGGAGGGAATTGACCAGGAGGAGGCAAGAGCATGCTTTTGGGTGCTCTTTCTGTTGTGTGCCCAAATGTTTGCAAATATAAAAATCCATAGAACTGACATGTAGATTTGTGTATTTTGGCAGTATTTGAAATATCCATGACATGGAAACAAAGTAAATATCCACTGACAGATGAATGGATTTTTACAATGTGGTATGTATGTGTGTGTGTGTGTGTGTGTGTGTGTGTGTATACATATATGTATGTGTGTATATATATACACACATACATATGTGTATACACATATGTATATACATATATGTATATATGTATATATATATACACACATACATATATATATGTATATATATGTATATATATGTATATATATGTATATATATGTATACATACATATATATGTATATATATATGTATGTGTATACATATGTGTATGTATGTATATATAATGGAATATTATGTAGCCTTAAAAAAGGAAATCCTGCAATCTGCAACAACATGGATAAGCCTTGATGACATTATCTTAAACAAACTCAACCAGTCACAGAAGGAAAAACACTACATAATTCAATTTGTAGAAGTATCTAAAATAATCCAACTCATAGAAGCAGAGATTAAAATCATGGTTGCCAGGGCTATGGGAAGAGGGTTATGGGGGATTGCTAAAAAATAGGATATGAAATTCCAGTTATACAAGATGAATAAATTCTAGAGATCTGCTGAATTACACTGTGCCTATAGATAAAAATACTGTATTTTACACTTAAACGTTTATTGGGAAGTTAGATTTCATATTAAACGTTCTCACAATAAAATTTAAAATATTCATTTTAGTACATTACTATTTTTCAATTTGAAAACTTTAAAACTAAACATCACTTAAAAATTCGGGAAACATAATTGCCTAGGCACATATTTCATATCAGTATTTCTTCATTTTCTAATACAAAATAACACTAAAACACAGGTGGATAAAATGTACATGATGCATGGTTGATTCCATGTGCTAAATAATTTTCATTTAAAAACAGGATAGATATTAAATATCACATTTAATTATATCATTACAAAAAATAAAAATAAAGTTACTTAGAATTTAAAAATCTAAATTGCCTTGGTTCTGAAGGCCACTGAGTAGAAGATAAAGTCAAGATAGTTTGAAAGCTAGTAGAAGATATATTTTACATTACATTTGGTGGAAGTGAGTATACACCAAGTGGGGGATAAAATGGCAACAACATGTAGGAGGGAAAGCAATCTATGTGAAATGTGGTACAAAAATTTTATACAATGGCTGTTTCATGTAGGTTTTTGAAGGGATTTAATCTTATTGCAAAAGACCATAGTGAGCTACCACTGAGACTTATCAGGCATCTAGCATCAAAAGAGCATCAGTTAAATATTTATCTCCTTCCTCCTTCCTTCTTTCCTCCTTCCTCTCTTTTTTTTTTCCATTTTTCTTGCCTTTTCTTTCTTTCTCCCTCCTTCTTCCCTTCCAACCCCCTCCCTTTCTCCCTGTCTTGGATTTCTAAGTTTCAGGCAAGGGAATAGTACCATCTGTTTCTGCCTCAAAAAACTAGGTTTCTGAGACAAATCTAATAAATAATATTACTCACATGAAATATTTTGTTTATTATATATATACTATTTTTGGTTAATGGTGTGTTTCAATCCCAAACATATTATCTGACATATTCACATGTTGAATTTGATTCTGTAGTTTTCTTCAATGGAAAGAATCAATGTAAACCTCCTCAGAACATTTGAAAAATTTTTTAAAGCATCTTTTAATCATTTGCACTTCTGCAAAGTGTAATGTTTGTATGTATGTTATCACAAACATAACTTTTAGGACCTTGCTAAGCATTGAGTTTAAATACCTATGAATATACCTAAGGTGACTTCACTCAAAGAATTGTGAATTGATGTGTGTGGAGGGGGGGGGGGGGGGGCGTCAAATCTAAATATACATATATGTTTGGGTACATTTGTATACCTATTATAGAGGAAATATACCAAATAATTTTCTAAGGTTACTTCAGAAAGGGTGCAAGAAGATATACAAATGGAATAATGTCCTTTCTTTTAAAAAATAATTCTGTGTTTTTGACTTATTAAAAGATGAATATACATTTGACTGGAAAATTTAATAACATAATAATGATGAAAATCTTTGCACTCATTTATTGTTTTAATAAGTATAATTTAAAATCATTTTCCAATTTAATTTTAAAACATCAATTAAAAAAGATTAAAATTGTACATTTCTCCACTCATGGTGATTTTTAAGTAGTTTCATTCCATAACTTAAAAAAAAGTCTGTATATATGTATATATTATTTTAATTCATTATTTAATCACAAATTATTCTCCAATTAACAGAACTTCTTTTGTTTATGCTACTTGTGGGAAGAAGGGAGCCTGTCTTCTTCATCTATTTCTCAAAGCTATATACTAGACTTCAAACAGATTGCTTATGCATCAGTTGTTAAATTAACAAATGAAAAAACTAAACGCATGAAGTCTCGATTTCAAATAACAAATGATTGAGGAATAGTTTTTATATTATTTCACCATTTCTGAAACTTATAAGAAAACCTACATAATATAGTAATTATTCCTTTTGTTTTTTTAACAATGTATATAACTATGAAACAGGCTAGCAAACTTTTGGTATATTGTATGCAATTACTAGAGAAGGCTAAAGAGAGTACGTATATATATTTAATATCTCCATGAAAGACTTTAGAAAGCAGTGATAATGATTGGTGAGTAAAGAATTTGCATATAGAAAATGCCCTTATAAACAGAATTTTTCCCCAGTCAGGAATTCTAATGTTGATGTGATTAATGTTTTGATGTTAATAAACCAAAAGATGGAAAAAAAATTCTGTCAAGTACAGAAACAGTTTAAGGACACTTAGGTTTTACGTGTCTGAACACTATATTCATCTCAACTACATAAGGCAAACATTTTATTGAAGTTCTCTAATTTGTGGGTTACTGTATAATGGTTAAAATCATTTGGAAACTCCTAATGCTTATCTCCCTGCATGCCATCAATCTTTGAGGTCGAGATAAGAAGGGGAAGGATAGGATTCAGGGGATTCCTTGCTACTTGTCTTCAGGGTTCTCTAGAAAAATAGAATCAATAAAACATATTCCTAGAAAGAGATTTATTTTAAGGAATTGGCACACAAGAGTATAGAGGCTGCCAAGTCCAACCTTTAGGGTGGGCCAGCAAGCTGAAGACCCAGAAACGGCTGGTGTTCCAGTTAGAAGGCCCTGCAGACAGGAAGAGCTGATGTTTCAGATGAAGTCCAAAGTCAATCTGCTGGAGAATTCTCTCTTACTTGGGGAAGAGTTGGTTGCTTTGTTCTATTCAAGCCTTCAAATAACTGGATAGGGTTCACTTACATCATGGAGGGCAATCTGCTTTACTCTACAGGTTAAAATGTTAATGTTATTTAAAACACCTTCGCAGAAACATCCAGAATAATATTTGACCAAATAACTGGGGATCATGTGGTCCAATCAAGTTAACCAATAAACATCACACTAGTTAGAAAGGCAAAATATAACAACAACCTGTCCATTTTGCTTCACGATATTGTGGAAATTGAAGATGATAGCAGTAAGGCAAAGGGTTCAAATGCCAGGGTCCATATTTCTAAATCTTGGGAACATAATTTTAGGTTTTTAGACATATCCAAACATGGTTACTGAACCTGAGTTTATTAAAAGAATAAACTACAAAGCCACATGGTCATCACAATACAAACACAAAAAAGCATGTGACATAATTCAATACCCATTCAGATGAGAAATACTCAACAAACTAAGAATACAAGACTGCATATTCACCCTGCTAACATCTATGAAATGACCACAGCAAACATTATACTTAAAGGTTAAAGACCAATAGCTTTCCTCCAACAATCAGGAACACAACAGGGTATATGCTTTTGCTATCATGACTCAACATTGTACTGGAGTTTATAGCCAAGGAAATCAGGCAAGAAATAATAAATTAGGAAATAAAAAAATTAGGCAAAGAATTAATAAATGGAGATTTTGAGGCCTCAATAGGGGGAGAGATCAAATAATACAAAAATTCTTTTTTTAGAAATCCTTGTTCCACATCCTAGGGCTTTGGGACAATTATAAGTGTCTTAGTCTGTTCAGGCTGCTATAACAAGATACAAGATACAAGTTGAAAGGCTGGAAGCCTAAGATCAGGGTGTCAGCATGGTTGGGTGAGAACTCTCTTACTGGTCACAGACATCTTGCATCCTCGTAGGGCTAAAGAGGTTCAAGGGACCTCCCTCAGGCCTGTTTCATAAGGGTATTAATCCTATTCATGAGGGCTCTGCCCTCATGACCTAATCACCTCCCCTTACAGTACCCACCTCCTAATACTATCACCTTGGAGGTTAGGTTTTAACATAGAATTTTGGGAGTTCTCACTCAGACCACAGAAACAAGAATTGCCTATTTTCCCCAAAGAGAGCCCAAACCTCTAGCTTATCTGGCAAGACATTTCAGCTAGCTATCACCATGAGCATTTAAAAATCATTGCCAGTTTGTTGTTCATATTATGAGCATTATGCATGTTTAATAAGTATGAAAGTGAAAAGAATGCTGTTATATATTATAGTTAAGCCTTTGTTTTAAACAAGCTTACTTAGATGAGTTATTTTGTTGTAAGTAGATAACGGATTTCAGAGAGCTTTGAAATAAACCTTAATATCTAGCTTCGTAAAATTTGTCCTAAATAAACGATATCCTGCTAGTAGGTACTAACAGAAAAATAATGTACGTAGTCAATATCCAAGGAAATATTTTTCATTTAATGTGAGATCTGACTCATAATATGCATATTATATAAAAATCTCCTTTGAAAAGTGTCAAATTCACTGAAATCACTCAGCAGCTGAAGGTCATAGCTATGAATGAAAAAATTCCAGACTGAAACAATTTGAAAAAAACCTAGGGCTTAATTTGGATTTTTACCACATCTCAGTTTAAGCATAAGGTTATTGCTGGGTGTTTCATATCTAAAATCTTTTCAGAAGTTATCAGAAAACCAAACAAGAAATTTGTTTTCTCAGTGTAGAATATAGACTGTGATTACTAAATTGCTTAGCGAGTTACAGAAAATAACACATATAATATACTTTACAGGTGACCTATGAACAATACTGTTTTAAAGTGCACAGATTTACTTATACATTTTTGGTGTTTTTTAATATAAATACAGTAGTGTACTGTATATGTATTTTCTTTCTTGATTTCCTTAATAAAATTTTCTCTAGCTTACTTCATTTTAAGAATACAGTATATAATAAATATACAAAATACATATGAATTCACTGTTTATGTCATCAGTAAGGCATGCATTCAACAGTAGCTTATTACTTATGTTTCTGGGGAGTCAAAACCTATATGCAGATTTTTGATTGTGGGAGGGTAAGTGCCCCTAAACCCTATGTTGTTCAAGGGTCAGTTGTAAAAATGAAGAAAAATAGAGAGTATGAGAAGAGAAATTAAAATAACAGGAGGAAGAGAATAGATACAATAAAAGGAGACAGAAGAGAAAAAGAAAAAAATATTTTAAATAATTATTCTATAATAAATTTCAGTTAAAAATTCCTTAATGCCTTTGTCCAACTTCATATTCTTAATGTCGTAAGTCAAAAGATCATGTAAAAAATTTCAAAATGTCATCTGGATGTCTTCTTTAGAAAACTATTCATGTCTTCTGCCCACTTCTTCACTTGATTATTTGTTTTTCAGGTGTTGAGTTTGGTAAGTTCTTTATAGACTTTGGATCGTAACCCTTTATCCAATATACCATTTGCAAATATCTTCTTCCATTCCATCCTTTGCCTTTTAGTTTTTTTTACTGTTCCCTTCACTGTGAAGCAGCTTTTTATCTTGATAAGGTCCCAATAGTTTGTTTTTGCTTTTATTTACCTTGCTTTTGGAGTCGTGTGGAGTAAGAAGTTGCTGTGGCTTAGGTCAAAGAGGTTGTTGCCTGTTTTCTCCTCTAGGGTTTTGATGGTTTCCTTTCTCACATTTTAGTTCTTTCATCCATTTTGACTTTATTTTTGTGTATGGTGTAAGAAAGCAGTCTTGTCTCATTCTTCTGCATGTTGCTGTCCAGTTCTCCCAGCACCATTTGCTAAAAAACTGTCTTTTTTTCCATTGGATACGTTTTCCTGCTTTGTCAAAGATTAGTTGGACTACATTTGTGGGTCCATTTCTGGGTTCTCTATTTTATTCCATTGGTCTATGTGTCTGTTTTTGTGCCAATACCATACTGTCTTGATGATTATAGCTTCACAGTAGAGGCTAAAGTCTGGGATTGTGATGCCTAGCTTTGGTTTTCTTTTTCAACATTTCTTTGGCTATTTGGAGTCTTTTTATGGTTCCATACAAATTTTAGGACTCTTTGTTCTAGCTCTGAGAAGAATGCTGGTAAAATTTGGATTGGGATTGCATTGAATGTGTAGATTGCTTTGGGTCGTATTGACATTTTAACAATATTTGTTACGGCATTTGTGCATGGAATTTTTTCCATTTCTTTGTGTCTTCTTCAGTTTCTTACATGAAAAGAGGCTCAACATCGCTCATCATCAGGGAAATACAAATCAAAACCACACTGAGGTACCACCTCACGCTGGTCAGAGTGGCTAAAATTAGGAAACAACAGATGTTGGCAAGGATGTGGAGAAATGGCAACCCTCTTTCACTATTTGTGGAATAGCAAACTGGGGCAGCCACTCTGTAAAATAGTGTGGAGTTTCCTCAAAAAATTAAAAATAGAATTACCCTACAGCCCAGCAATAGCACTACTAGGAATTTGTCCAAAGGATACTGGATTACTGATTCATAGGGGCACAGGTTTATAGGAGCACTATCAATAATAGCCAAATTATAGAGTAATCCCAAATGTCCATCAACTGATGAGTGGATAAAGAAGATGTGGCTTATATATACAATGGAATACTACTTGGCAATAAGAAGGAATGAAATCATGCCAATGTGGATGGAACTGGAGGGTATTATGCTAAGTGAAATAAGTCAGTCAGAGAAAGACAGATATCATATGTTTTGACTCATATGTGGAATTTAAGAAACAAAACAGAAACCATAGAGGAAGGGAAGGGGAAAAACATAGTTTCAAACAGAGAGGGAGGCAAATCATAACAGACTCTTAAATACAGAGAACAAACTGATGATTGATATGTGGGGGGGGGAGGGGAAAATGGGTGATGGGCATTGAGGAGGGCACTTGTTGGGATGAGGTGGGTGTTTTTATGTAAGTGATGAATCATGGGAATCTACTCCTGAAACCAAGAGTACACTGTATACATTGTATGTTAACTAACTTGATAATAAATTATATTAAATAAATAAATAAATGCAAATGGAAAAACAAATTAAAACACCTAGCTTGTAAGACAGTTAATTTTAATTAGTTTATATACAGGAGGAAACCATCTTTTATAGTTAAATAGCTGTGACCATATGTGTGGCAATATTTTTTAGTTCTTCTTTTTCAAATTTTTGTTTATATTGTAGTTACTTAACATGTAGGGCAATACTGTTTTGAGGAGTAGAATTTAGTGATTCATGACTTACATAAAACAGCCAGTGCTCATCACAAGTGCCCTCCTTAATACCCATCACCCATTTAGCCCAAATCCCACCCACCTACCCTCCAGAAACCTACAGTTTGTTTTCTATAGTTAAGAGTCTCATAGTTTGTTTCCTTTTTTCCCCCTTCCTCTATGTTCATCTGTTTTCTTAAATTCCACATATGAGTGAAATCATATGGTATTTGTCTTTCTTTGACTGACTTATTTCACTTAGCATAATACATTCTAGCTCCATCCACATCCTTGCAAATGGCAATATTGAATTATTTTGCTGGCTGAGTAATATTCCACTGTATATGTATGCCACCTCTTCTTTATCCATTCATCAGTAGAAGGACATTTAGGCTCTTTCCATAGTTTGACTACTATTGATAGCGCTACTATAAATATCAGGGTGCATGTACGCCTTCAAATCAGTATTTTTATATCCTTTGGGTAAATACCTAGTTAGTGAAGTTGTTGGGTCATAGGATAGTTACATTTTATCTTTTTGAGGAACCTCCATACTATCTCCAAAGTGGCTGCACCAGTTTTCATTCCCGCCAGCAGTGCAAGAGGGTTCTTCTTTCTCCACATTCTCACCAACATCTGTTGTTCCTGTCTTGTTAATTTTAGCCATTCTGACAGGTGTGAGGTGGTATCTCATCATGGTTTTGATTTGTATTTCTCTGATGATGAGTGATGTTGAGCATCTTTTCATGTGCCTGTTAGCCATCTGGATTACTTCTTTGGAAAAATGTCCGTTCATGTCTTCTACCCATTTCTTAACTGTATTATTTATTTTGGCATATTATGTTTGATAAGTTCTTCATAGATGTTAGATACTAGCCTCATATCAGGTATGTAATTTGAAAATATCTTCTCCCATTCTGTAGGTTGCCTTTTAGTTTTTTTGATTGTTTTATTTGGTGTGCAGAGGTTTTTTATCTTGATGAGATTCCAATAGTTCATTTTTGCTTTTGTTTCCCTTGCCTCCAGAGACATGTCTAGTAACAATTTATTATGGCCAAGGTTAAAGAGGTTGCTGTGTGCAATATTCTTCGAAGAAATTACTCAGATTGGAGAGGTTATATTTAACTATTGGGGTAGTTTCTGTTTATCTTAACAAAATAGAGAATTCTACAACTTCATTGGTGTGTGTGTGTGTGTGTGTACCATCTCTTCTTTATCCATTCATCAATCAATGTACATTTGTGCCCTTTCCATAATTAGGTTATTGTTGATAGCACTGCTATAAACATTGGGGATCATGTGTTCCTCTGAATCAGCATTTTTGTATCCTTTGGATAAATACCTACTAGTGCAATTGCTGAGTCATAGGGTAGTTCTACTTTTAATTTTTTGAGGAGCCTCCATACTCTTTCCCAGAGTGGCTGCACCAATTTTCATTTCCACCAACAGTGCAAAAGTATTCCCCTTTATCTGCATCCTTGCCAACATCTGTGGTTTCCTGAGTTGTTCATTTTAGCCATCCTGACAGGTTTGAGGTGGTATCTCGTTGTGGTTTTGATTAGTATTTCCCTCATGATGACTGATGTTGGGCATCTTTTCATGTATCTGTTAGTCATCTGGATTCTTTTTTGGAAAAGTGTCTGTTCATGTCTTTTGCCAATTTCTTCAATGGATTATTTGTTTTTTGGGTGTTCAGTTTTATTTATGGATTTGGGATACTAATCCTTTATCCAATATGTCATTTGCAAATATCTTCTCCCTTTTTGTTGTTTGCTTTTAGTTTTGTTGATTGTTTCCTTCACTGTGCAGAGGGGACTTTTATTTTGATGAGGTCCCAATAGTTCATTTTTGCTTTTGTTTCCCTTCCTTCCAGAGACATGTCTAGTAAAAAAAAATTTCTGTGGCTGAAGTCAAAGAGGTTGTTTCCTGTTTTCTCTTCTACGGTTTTGATGATTTCCTGTCTTGCTTTTAGGTCTTTCATCCATTTTGAAATTATTTTTGTGTATGGTGTAAGAAAATGTCCAGGTTCATTCTTCTGCATGTTGTTGTCCACTTTTCCTAACACCATTTGCTGAAGAGACTGTCTTTATTCTATTGAATATTCTTTCCTGCTTTGTTGAAGATTAGCTGGCCATACATTTGTGGGTCCATTTCTGGGTTCTCTGTCTTATTCCACTGATTGGTGTGTCTGTTTTTGTGCCAATATCATACTTTCTTAATGATTACAATTTTGTAATACAGATTGAAGTCTGTAATTGTGATGCCTCCAGCTTTGATTTTCTTTTTCAACATTGCTTTGGCTATTTGGGGTCTTTTCTGGTTCCATACAAATTTTAGGATTGTTTGTTCCAGCTCTATGTAAATGCTAGTTTTATTCTGATACGAATTGCAATGAATGTGTGGATTGTTTTGGGTAGTATTGACATTTTAACAATATTTGTTATTCCAATCCATGAGCATGGAATGTTTTTCCATTTCTTTGCATTTTCTTCAATTTCTTTCATAAGATCTCTGGAATTAATAGCCTCAGCAATCAGACACGAAAAAAGAAATAAAAGGCAACCAAATGAGAATGGAAGAAGTCAAACTTTCACTCTTTATAGACATGATACTCTATGTGAAAAACTCAAAAGACTCCACCAAAAAACTGCTAGTACCGATACATGAATTCAGCAAAGTCACAGGATATAAACATAAAGAAATCAGTTGCATTTCTATATATCAGGAACAAAGCAGCAGAAAGAGAAATCAAGGAATTGATACCATTTACAATTGCATTAAAAACCATAAAATACCTAGGAATAAACCTAACCAATGAGGCAAAAAGATCTATGATGTAACTATTGAAAGCTTATGAGAGAAAATGAAGAAGACATAAAGAAATGGAAAAACATTCATCTTACAGTTCTAATAGTTGCATTAGATGCATTTGAATTTTCTACGTATACCATAACATTATCTGTAAATAAATATAATTTTCCTTCTCATTTTAAATCTTAATGCCCTTTATTTCTTTTGTCCACTGTAATATTAAATAGGAGTCATTGAGAGAAATCATCCTTGCCCTGGTCTTGATATTAGGAGAGGGAGATATACTTAGTTGCACACCATTAAGTATGATACTACAGATTTTTTGTTTTTATTTATTTTTTCAACAGATGCTCTATACCAAGTTGAAGGCATTTATTTCTTCTCCAAGTTTGCTGAAAGTTTTTATCATAAATGAGTGATGTATTTAGTCAAAGACTTCCTCTACTTCTATTGAAATGATGTGTTTTTTTTGTGTGTTTGTTTGTCCTACTTACACTATAAATTACATTCAGTGGTTTTCAAATGTTAAAACAACATAGTATTAGAATAAAACCCTCTTTCAGCAAGTATTATTTTATATGTTGGTATATTCAATATGTTCCTAGCTTATAAGGATTTTCCATCTAAGTCCATGAGAAATATTAGTAATTGTCATCACTTATAATGTCTTGGTCAGGTTTGGTATCATTTTTTGACATCTTTGGAAAATATAAATAACTTTAAGTACTGGAAGCTAATGATATTGACTGCCAATCTCATCAGCTATAAATTTTTGTGAATACTTACAATCATAAAAATAAAAGCAATCACAAAAAATAATTTGGCTCAATTTTCTTTCTTCACTGTTGGTCATATATTATTTGTGAAACATTTCACAAGTTTCAAGCATATTTAAAACATGCTAGATATTGGGACTCCATTACAAAGACTTTGAGAAAAGGTGAATAAACACAACCACTTTTACTATCCAATTTCATTGTTTAAGAAATAACCATTATTGTAAATTGAGTGAAATTATTTAACTGAGTGTATCTGAAATTAAGTAAAAGTGATTCCTAAAATTTTAAATGGTTTTATAGGGAAAGGTGTTTTGACACGCTAAGAATAGAATGTAAATGTCAATCATAGCATGTTTTTTTTTCCTCACAAGTTAATAATGAACTCAAATGTTCAAGGTGCACTTGATTACAGATTTATTTACCTCATGTATATAATATTTCACTAAGTAACTGAGTTTTATAACAAGGAAAGAAAGTTTAAACTTTATAATGCAAAGTGATATCATGAGTACCATTATAGGCATAAGAGTGTTTAAATGTCTCACTACTAAAAATATAACCCTTTATTATATTTTTTTCATAGGAATTATTTTGGCTATCCTTATTTTATAAGAAAGCTTTGTGTAAACATTTTAAATAAATATACCATTATATTCAAAAAGGAATTAAATTACCAGGGCAATGGTAGGAAGACTATATAATGGTATGACTTTGTCTATATCATTAGATTTAAGATAAAGGTGTTTCTGTGTAATAAACCTGAAATAAAATATAATTTATTTTGTATACCATGTGACACCACTGACACGATGCAGATTTATACATAAAATATAAAGGCACAGGAAAGGCATCAGGAATGCAACTGCAGAGTCACTCTGAGTCACAGTAAGGATCTGTAAAAATAAAATTAACCTCCTGGAACCCAAGTAGCCTCAGGATATACATTCTCAAAAAACGTTAAATGATACCATTGTTTTGACAGGGAGTCCTTTAAATAAAGAAAGGAAAAGTGATTTATTCCCCATGCATTTAATATAACTCTTGATATTTAAAAACATAAATATATAAGTTTTTCAAACTTATTTTTCTTCTTGAACTAAATATATGTAACTGTGATCACTCCATTTTTCAGAGAACAGCACCCCCTAAACTTTAACAGCAGTAACTACACAGATCAAGTGGGGTTTTTATGCTCCTAAGCCTTGGACCTGTAAACTTATGAAGAAGTTGGTCCTACCAATGAGAAACAAATGTGAAATTGTGGAAGGTCCTTTGCTCCCAACTCTAGGTATTTTAGCAAAGAACTAAGTCAGCTGTCTCATCATAGCTAAGCAATAAAGAGATAAGTAGTCACAAACCATGGGGCACAGGCATATATGTCACTAGTTTAATATAAAATCTGGTTTATTTCGAAAAGTGGATAAGCCTAAACAATCAAATAGACCTAATTCATCTTAAAAATAACAAGAAGAGAGAAGGAACTCAAGTCCCAATATCAGTACAGGGGAAAGGTTCTTATCTCATTGGCCTAGCTCCCAGAGGACATTTCCACTATTGTTAACGATAGGATTATGGTTTGTTTGTTTGTTTGTTTTTCACATATCACACTTATGCAAGCCACCCTTATAGACAATCTTCAGAAACACTACAGGAAGCTCATATTCGGCAATGGACTATCCCAATTATATTGTCTTGATTATAATGTAAATGCAGTACTTATTCCTTTACTAAACTACACAGAATGGGAAGAGTAGTAGGTGGGTTATTTTGCCAATTAAATAGGCTATATAATTTATTGGGTGGATCTCTTGGTTATTTAAAGGAAGGCTCCCAACTTGATAAAATCTTAAGATTCAACTGTCTTTCTCTAGATGAGAAATTTTACTAATATATCCTACCTTATCTAAATAATTAATTAGGGATGAGATAGGTGAGCAAATAAAAGAGGAAGTGTTTCTCTCATTCACCTTTTTTACTTCTACCTTTCTTTTGTTGTTCCTTTTGTTGTTCCTGTGCTTCCCAGGTTGTTACACATCCAGCAAAAGAAAAAATTAAAATAAAAATAGTCACCTTCCACTCTAATTTCATTCTGCCTTAACACTGAAGATCCCAATCCTCTATAAGACAGTAAGCACTTAGGATAAACAAAAACTCTCTACTTGAGCATATCAAATAGAAATGAAAACCGCATCTATCTTTGCTCATTTTTATTGCTGATGAAATTAGGGGGGCATAACTGGCATCAGTACATTTGAAATGCAACATAAAGTTATATGTTCCATATGAAATAATTGAATTCAAATTCATATTCTTGACAAGAACAATAAAGGATACAGTATAGGTTTCATCCAATGAATTATTTACTTCACAGTAATTTTGCAATTGGCATCATGTAAGTTTCTGGGGATAGGTCATGGAAGTAAATGTGCGCCTGGGGTAAAGGTACATGAACCTCAATGGACTGGAGACCTATGAGGACTTCATTAGAAATTACATTCAACTGATACCAACTTTTTGCAGGAATCTAAATTAAGGTAAACAGATCCCAGAGGGGAGTAATAATTAAGAAGCACAGACCATGAATATGAAGTAGACAAAGGTATTAGAATCCTTTTTGTGATAGTTCAATGATGAATGGACAAAAGATCATAATACTGTTCTGTCTCATAATACATTCTAAATAGATATGAGAGCTCAGGATCAAATAGAAGGAAGAAGGAAATTGATGTATCCCTGAATTCCATTTAATTCCTATGAAAAATATGTTAGGAGACTGATAAATAGTAGCTAGGTTAAATGTCTGGGTAGGTGGAAAGGCCATTTCAAGTAAAAATGTGCTAATGTCCAGACACAGAGCATGGGGGCTTTTTAACCGTACTCTTTTCCTTTTCTTACACTTTCCTAGACAGACCATTTACAGCCCCCAGTGCACCACAATGTTAAAAAATAAATTAAAAAAAAATTAAAAAGCACAGTAGCCTAGCCTGGAAACAGCCTCAGCATTCTTTTATGAAGCATAGTCACGATGTATGGGGGTAGAGGTTAATACATTCAGAGCATCCTCATCCAATGGGAGATGGCTGCCTTGGAAGAATGCTCAGTGCTCCTTCTGAAGGATTAGACAAATCAGCGAGGCACTTCTCAGGGGTCTCTGTTGAATCAAACCCCATTGTTCATAGCAGTGACTTCAATAATGCACAATTTGTTGCCTTTTTCTCCATCTCTTCCTCAGTTTCCCTGCTGCCTCTCAAGTGTTTCCTGGAATAACCTCCTGGATAGACTCCCTGCCCATAAGCTTTTATCTCAGGCTCTGGTTTATGGTGGATCACAAAGCAAGACATATTTCTCCCAAAGACTTCAATCACAGCACTAACAATGTTAACTTTTTTCTTTTTTAATCTATTACTCCTTGTCTTTTGTTTCTTTCAAAAAACATTCTAATTATTTTCAAGAAATTTCTGAGGACCACTTAGTTCTCTCAAAATGTATATGTCAAATAATCCTAAATTGATTTCCCTCTAAACTTTTTAATCCCGCATTTCCTAATTCAATAAATAGCATCACTATTCACCAATACAAAACCACACAACTTGGAGCCTTTGCCCCTCCTCACTGTCCTTCACAAGCAAAATCCTGACGTTTCTTCTTCACAAACATCTCCCAAATCTTTTCCTTCACCTCCATTGCCATTTCTGTAGAATTCCGCACTTGTTATGGGCAGATTCTTGCCTGTGGATATATTTGTGTGTGGCCATACAATGTTTTTTTTAAAGATTAGAATTCTAATGCATTTTATTTTATTTTATTTTATTTTATTTTATTTTATTTTATTTTTGATGTTTATTTATGTTTGAGAGAGAAAGAAAGAGGGACAGAGTGAGAGTGGCGGGGGGGGGGCAGAGAGCGAAGGAGACACAGAATCCGAAGCAGGCTCCAGGCTCTGAGCTGTCAGCCCAAAGCCTGAAGAGGGGCCCTAACTCCTGGACCATAAGATCATGACCTGAACCAAAGATGGACACTTAACCAACTGAGCACCCAGGCGCCCCTTAATGCATTTAATTTTAATACATTACTAGGTTTCTACTTTCAATGTTATTTATTAATTTTTTTTAAATAACATCCTCTTCTTATAATAACTTAGTCATCAGTAGTGGCCTCACCATGCTCCTTCATGCCTTCATGTGGTTACTATGTTCACATTACCAAGAATACCCTTTTTCTCCATATTGTACCCCGTGAATTGCTAATTTTCCAAGGCCCAATTTTATAGTATTGTGCTTAGTGATTTAACATGGGTTTGCTCTCACTTTTGCCCTATCATAGTAATATTTGTATAATGTTCTATAACATATCAATACAGTATCATTATTTTTATTCTCTGCCAACAGAATATAAATTTCTTTATCCTGATTATGTTTGTATTTCTAACACCCATTATTTCCTTCACACATAATAGGAGCTTAGTAAAAGTTTAAAATATAGGACAATGACTATAAATAATAAAATAGTTACCTTTTTTCCCAAACTTGTCTACTAATAAATCAAAATAAAATTCATTATTACAATATAGCAATTTATATACATCAGATGACAGGCTTTTTTTTTAGTTTGTTCCAATTAGTGATTATAATTTTATTATGTTACTACATTATAGGCAATTTTGTGAAGAAAAAAAGCTATTGGGAATAAAGATTATAAAAATCAGTTAAGTTCCACATGTATCTCTTCAAAATCAGCAAGCACCTTTTCTCTATAAATGTGAGTGTTTGGTTTTTGTCTCAAGATATTTCCAATGAAGTGTTGGGGGAAATAATAACCAAAATATGACAAAAGCGATGGACAGTAGGTTCTCTGAACGAGCACCATGAGTCTGGTGTGAAGTCTACACCTCTTGCAGAATAGAGAAAGTGACAAATATTCCAGGCCCAGTGCAAGCCAGTCCCTTGTGACACATTAATTGGGTCCTTATGGATGCCTCTGTGTCAGAAGGAGAGGAAAATTGTGACAGAAATTAAAAACAAACAAACAAATAAAAACAAAAACCAAAAAACCCTGGGATCACAAGTAATTTTCTTTTGAGACTTCCCTTCCTCCCTAAGATGTTGAAGTTAATAAGAGGACAGCATTTTCTTTCTCTTCTAAGAGGACAAGATTTTACTCTCCTTCCTCACCTTTACTCCAGCCTGGTGGGATGAGGTCTTAACACTTTGCATGATGTAACCAGTGAGCTCTGCTTGGATAAACTATTAATAGGACCTACCTAAAATACACAGTATTTTAGCATATCTGTTTATGACCTTTTTGATGCCCTATGCTAAACTATGGCAACCTACGATTTAGCCCTGATCTAGATTGTAAGACAAAATCTCTCCTTAAGTATTGGAAATATGGGGAAGAGTTAAAATATCTAATTGAGTTTTGGAGGGGCCACAAAGAATGTCATCCTTAAAGAATCAAGGCAGAGAATTTGGCGTAGGGACAAAAAAAAAAGGAGTTCTGTAACTGGATCTGTGACATAAAATGAACTATTGGTCTATGAGGAACAATTTAGACAAATAATTGGTATGGGGCAAAAAAGTAGGAAGTTAGAAGTGGACCTGCAGTAATATCGCTTGTTGTCCTACTCTTTTCCCCAATAACAGTCATTCTTTGAAGTCATTGCCTGCTCATTGCTAATTTTAAATATCACCCTAATCACCTCCCTCGCCACCACTGACAGTCCACCCACCAATCCCTTAAGGCTCACTTGTGGTGGCCCTCAGCCTAACTTGTCTCTCAGGCCAGAGTGGGTCCAGGTCCCACACAATAAAGGTCTGTGTCCCTGATGATGGTCCTAGAACTCCAGGACACAAAGGCACAATCATTTCTTCTGAGGCTATGACCACTCCTAACATGCACTTGTCTGAATCACCTTCTCAAGGGTACTTGTGGTAGCTGTTGACTCTGCAGTGTATGACTCACCTGTTTTACTATCTTTGCTGGTAGCTGGCTGTTACTGCTGGTCTTTCTGGATACCAACTGCCTTCTAATACCAATTCCTTATAACCACAGATTCTGAGGTCCAAACCAATTATTTTTTTCTTTCTGTGGGTTATTTTTTCTCTCTAAAAATAATACCTTTAGAGACTTTTTCGCTGTTTCTATTTATGATGATGCACATTTGTAATCTCATCTAGCATCAAATGACTCTAGAAAGACCTATGGGGCACTAACAATATTGGAGTATGTAGCTTCTTAGAACAGACTGATAAGGATATATGGTAAGTATATTGGTACAAAACCAATTAAGGAAAAGAGTAAAGGTGAAAGAAAGAAAAACTAACAGTTGCCAATATAAAACCAGGAAGGAAGAGTAAGTACTTTACAGTGAAAAAAACATAGTAGCAGATCAGAAAATAAAATATAGTAATAAGCATGTACATAGGATTGTAGTCTTCAATTTTGCTCTTAAAAAACGAACTAATCCAAAGGAAATAAAACCTTCTAACAAGAGAGGGCATAAATCTATTTTTATTGATTTGACTTCAATATTATAACAAAACTACACACTGAATTGGGGAAACAGGTTATTAATCTATGACATTAAAGAAAAACTGGACATTGACTATAGTAAAATAAAATTCTGATAAGAAAGATGAACACCTGTTAGAAAAGTAAAACACAGCTCCTTTATGTATACACATGACTTTAAATGAGTTTTAAGAGGTTGTAGAAATAGCTTCCTTCAAGAACAAATTACAACAGGGTTCATTTCTCTCATATATTGAAATTACCTTCAGGGGCACCTGGGTGGCTCAGTTGGTTAAGCGTCCAACTTTGGCTCAGGTCATGATCTCATGGTTTGTGAGTTCAAGCCCCACATGAAGCTCTGTGCTGACAGTTCAGAGCATGGAGCCTGCTTCAGATTCTGTGTCTCCCTCTATCTCTGCTTCTCCCCTCCTCATGCACTTGCTCTCGCTCTCTCTCTCTCTCTCAAAAATAAATAAACCTTTTTAAAAAATTATGAAATTACCTTCTACCTCAGCATGTATTATCAATTAATACTGATTGCAAATTGTGATGGGAAAGAATAATTTATACAAAAAAAATAATTCTGGGTATCACACTTAATGTTATTCTCTTAAATGAAATCAGAGGTATTTTAAAGCTATTTTTCTTAAAGTAATTGTCTTTCCAGTAGAATGAGTTAAATCAGTTATTGACTTCTGGCATTCATTAGCTATTCTTATGGGCTAAAACTTTTCTTTTGTATATTCCATAACCTGAGTTTGTCCTTATGCTATGTCACACATAATTTTTCTGTAGATGGAAAAAGGGTGAATCAGACACTTTGAACCATTTTCTTTCACTTAAAATATATCGTATATAGCCTTCCTTTTGGCTCTATTCAATTATCAATTGTCATATAATACTTTTTGAAATTCTTCTTAACGTATGTCACAATTCATAATTTTATGTACAATTTATCCAAAAGTGATGATGTTTACAGCCTTATATATAACTGCCAGGAAACAACAACAAAAAAAGTAAACCTCAGATAGCAAGGATGTAGAGAAAGGGGAACATTGTTGGTGGGAATGCAAACTTGTGCAGCCACTCTGGAAAATGGTATAGAGGTTCCTCAAAAGGTAAAAAATAGAACTACCCTACGATTCAGCAATTGCACTACTAGGTATTTACCCAAAGGATGTAAAAATTCTCATTCAAAGGGGCACATTCATCCTGATGTTTACAGCAGCATTATCAACAATAGCGAAATTATGGAAAGAGTCCAAATGTCCATTGACTGATGAATGAATAAAAGAGAGATAGTATATATATATATATATATATATATATATATATATATATATATATAATAATCAAAGAGAGGTAATGTATATATATACACATACACATATATATACACACATACACAATGTAATATTACTCAGCCATCAAAAACAATGACATCTTGCCATTTGCAAGGATGTGGATGGAGCTAGTATGTATTATACTAAGCAAAATAAGTAAATCAAAGACAAATACCATATGATTTCACTCTTATGTGGAATTTAAGAAATGAAATAGATGAATATAGGGGGAAAAAGAGAGAGGAAAACCATAAAGCAGACTCTTTAACTATAAAGAAAAACATTGCTGAAGGGAAGGTGGACAGAGGAATGGGTTAAATAGGTGATGGATAGTAAGGAGGGCACTTTAAAGATTTTTTTAAATGTTTATTTTTAAGAGAGAGAAAGAGTGCGATTGCAGGAGGGATGGGGGCGGGGGGACACAGAATCCGAAGCAGGCTCCAGGCTCTGAGCTGTCAGCACAGAGCCCAACTCTGGGCTCAAACTCACAGACCACTTTGACCTGAGCCAAAGTGGACGCTTAACTAACTGAGCCACCCAGGCACCCCTTAAGGAGGGCACCTGTGATGAGCCCTGGGTGTTATATGTAAGTGATGAATCATTAAATTCTACTTCTGAAAACAATATTACACTATATGTTAACTAGAATTTAAATAAAAACTTGAAACAAATAAATGAAAAAGTGCTACTCAGCAACAAAAGAATCAAACTTCAAAAAAAAAAAAGGTAAACTTCGAAAAAACGGACTCAAATATTCTGATGTTCTTTCAGGTGAAAATTAGTTCAATCTTTTCCTTCAGATAGAAGATAGTAATTATTATACTTATCCATTAAGAAAAACTGCCTTTGTGTACTGAATCCAATAATCAGTGAATATGAATTCCTAGGATATAGATATCTAAAATATGCCTTCAGTTCCGTAATTCTTTAATTTAGTACACAACTTTAAGATCTGGGGAAGAATTTTCTTAATGTGCTCTAATATTTTGAGCTGAAGATTATGTAATGATCAAATAAATAATCACATTATACTGCTTTAAAATACTCATAACATATAATTTTGTCCAGAGATAATCAGTTCTCATAAAAATGTTATTAGTTAACAAACTTTATCTTTTAGGATACAGATAACAATGTTAGATTAATTTTAGACTAATATAATACTTTGTAGAAGAAAAATTTTAGACTATTTTCCTTAGTCATATTAGGTTTAGAACTATGATTACCTTCTAAAAATGCTTCATTGTGTAGAATTTATGCAGGTAGAAGGTCTTACAATAGCCTCATAGATTATCTCCTTTCTGCCTGCCTTTCTACTCTTATATTCTTTCTAATGTCAATAGAGTCTCCTTCTGAAAAGTTTTACCTTGTCATTGCCATACTTGAAAACTTTTTACACCATAATACCTTTTCTTATCTCGTGATCATTTCTCCTTGTGGAAGTCTATCCATCACCTTTGCCATTATCATCAGGAATTACCCTTTTCACAACCATCAAAATGACCTTTATTCTTTAAGGTAAAGAAAAAAAAAGTCTTCCAATTAGTAACTTTCCTTAAAATCCCTAGTCCTACCACTGTGAAATTAATGCATTGCTCATTTTGTATTTCTATAGCACTTTATACATATTGTGTATTAAATAATTTATTTTTATAAATGACTACTTATTCAGGAGTTAACTTCTGATTTCACAGTGAAAACAGTCAGTGTGATGGACCTTTTTGATTTGCAGTTTCACCAACAATATTTAGAACAGTGTTTCTGAAAAGTAAGTGCTTCATAAATGTTGTAATAGGGAATGGAATTAAATATAACACAGAAGGGGTACCTTTTTAATAACTATCTATTTTCATATAGACATGAATTTACTTTTCTCTCTTGCCCATATCAAAATTAAAGTGGCTCTGAACTATGATTCATTTTTTTTCTTTCAATAGCAGGTGATATTACAAATTATTTAATGAATTTTAGATAGTTATTTTAAGGTTTTTTAGAACTTAAGCTCTTACTAAGCAAATAGTTATAAATCAGTTCCCAATATTTGAAACAATTTTATTCATACTGCTTTTACAAACTTAACAAATATACTAGATATTTTATAATGTTCTACAGAATTTAAATATAGACATGTGCACTGAAAATGATTTAAAATATTCATGAAGAAGACATAACTTTACAATATCAATAATGAACAGAAATTTAAGCTGGCACATTGAGAAAAGATTTTGGAGTCATAGAGCTTCAACTAATATACTCTGTTCTAGTTCTGTCTCATTCTGGAAAAACAAATTTGATAGACCCATTTTATTCAAAAGTCAAGCTTTTACCTGAGTGGCTGTTTCTTATTACCTTAATGCTTGAAACATAAGATTATTAAATGGTGCTTTACTCCTCTGGTAATCTCTCTTATTAAATGAGTCTGAGAATCCAGAAAATTAATGAAATATTATCAAAATGGAGTGCCCATAAACACTCTGAGTAGTATGCATTGTATCTTTATACTTATTCAATAAACCAAGGATAAAATATGTAAGTCTAAAACATAAGTGTGGAAATCATTAGCAAAGTTATTGGTAGAATGTATGTAAACTTCCAAGATATATAGCTTTGGCAAAACATATAAAGTCAATTTAAAAAGATAACACTATATCCATTTCAAAAAAGGAAAATATTTCAAGGGGGATAAAAAGTGTTCTTGTTAAATATTCATATAGAAGGAAAGAAAGGAGATTAGTAAAGAATATTCTAAAAGGTCAAATGAATTTTATAAAACACTAAAATACATTTACAAAAATAGGGTGAGTAGGCTGCTATATATTCATATCTATAAGATGGTAGATGTTGAAATTCCAATCTCTTTTTATTCTCCATGCCTGAGTGTAGTACTCATACATGATGTTTATAAAGTAAGTGGAATAATTTGCCTGTGTCACATAGGTTACATAAAGTTAGGGCATTTCTTTTGTATGTTTAAGTGGCAAATAAAGATGTTTATTGAAGACCAAGAAGACACACACACACACACACACACACACACACACACAATTTTTAAATAAATATTTAGATAATTGAAGTAGAAAAGATGTTTTCCACTTATTAACTCCACTTCTATGTTACTTTGTACATAACTATAGGGTTTGATTCATAACCACCTGTCTTTTTGGAAAGTAAAAAATTAAAAATATAATATTAGAAGACAAATAATAGTACAGTAAGCAAATATCTTTTTTCTTCTCTCTCTGCTTTTGGGACCACATCCTCGGAACTGACAGTTTAATCTCTGTGAGGAGGAAACAAATCTTAAACTATGAGGATGTTAGCACTGTCAAATTTTCTCTATAAATTATCATGAAATGCATTTTGATACATTTCACACATCAATAATTAAATTCTACTGTTATTAACTATTATTTTTATATAAAATAGGCCTACAATAATAAAATAAAGATGTAAAGTAAAAATTATATAGTTGGGAGTGCATTAGTATTTTTTCCCAATCATCTTCTGCTAACTCTTCCAAAGTTAACAGAATTCTTCTTATAGAGAAGACACCAAAATCCATTCCCATTAAAGCAAATAATCTATAGTAAAGCTAGCACTCTTGGTAAAGCAATAAATCAGATCTATGTCAAAATATACTTAATTATAATCAAGTATAAAACTAATGACCTTTGCCATATTTGTTGAAATCCTCAGGGGATGGAATCTTTAACTTAGATGGAAGCTATTTTCTGCTTCAACAATTAAATGAAAAATATCTATAACTACTTGACACATAACAGTTTTCAAAAACATGGTTCACCCTCACCAGTCATAATCAACTGGAATGGAGAAAATATCTTTTTTTTAATTGTAAGCAAATTAAAGAATAACATATTTAAAGAAGCTAATAAGTATTTATTGGGGGATATGGAATTTGCTTGGTAACATGTAGTAATTAAAAGATAAATTAGTATTCATATTTAATTATGAAAAATCTATTTTCCATTTAGTATGTGAATACAACGTGCTAAAAGCAGCCCATGTAGTTTTTAATTTACATATAATTACATAAATAACATTTTAGTGTTTATTAGTTTATTAATTTTGATGCTTTCATTATGAGATTAAGTTATTATTCTGTACCAAGTTAGGTTTTCATTATTTTATATATAGTGGGGGCTACTGGGTGGCTCCATCCATTAAGTGTCCCACTCTTGACTTCGGCCCAAGTCATGATCATGCTTCGTGGGTTTGGGCTCAGCATCCAGCTCTGCGCTGACAGCATGGAAACTGCTTGAGATTCTCTCTCTTTCTCCCTCTCTCTGCTCCTTCCCTGCTCCTGTGCTGTTTCTCTCAAAATAAATGAATAAAATTAAACCATTAAAAAAAAAGAATTTACAGATTCAGTTTTCCAGTATACTTTTTCTGGTAGTATTAACTGGAAATTTCAAATATGGCACTTTATAATATTTTAGAAGAGAAGGGGAATCTTTGACAAAATGCATGGTTTAACTTTGGAGTTCTCTCATCCTTGAAGGAATATTCCAGGTGACATCCTTGACAACTGAAGGGATAGATAATATTCAAGTAGGAAAACTAAAGAGACTGCATGCATGAAAGTCTGCTTTTTTTTCTGTCTCTAGTCTTGCTAGGACCTAGCCCTCACCTTACACATGCCTTATAAAACAGATAATGTATGTCTTTCTTATAAAAGTCAATGAGTTAATGCTTTTCTTTTTCTTTTTGTTTTTATTTTATTTTATTTTTTTTTTTGAGTCTTCTAGCACAACAGATAACCTCTAAGAAGCGAGCAGGCAAGGTCTTCATGAATGTTTTCCAAGACCACCAGCTCACCAAGACCCCTAGCTCCAGGGCATAGAGGACTTATGGAGCACACCTAAAAACTTGCCTTTGTTCCTGGATGCCTGAGAAGACATGCTACCTGACTACAATCCTCAGTAAAAATCCCAAACCCCATGCAAAGACAAGACTCACTCAACTTTCCTTTCCAAGTGTCCCAGATGCTCTGTCTGTATCTGCACAGTCCTTATGTCTTCAATAAACTGTGCTCTCACTTCCTGTCAGCTCACATTTGATTTCTATGTGCACAAAGCCAAGAACCCTCTTGTCTGATCCTCTGTGATCCCTTCTGGGTCCTCAGACCAAGTGAGCCTGCATCAATATGGCCATATATATGAAATGAAAATTCCTTTAGGGGTCACTTTTTAAAAATATTTTTCTACTTTCCAGTGAAATTAGTCCCCTCTGAAAAGGAAGCATCAGCCTAGACCACAAGGAGAGGAATAAGAACACAAAGATGGGGGATTAAAAAAAAAACTATAAAGAAGAGGCAAAAGAAAAAATTGAAAAACAAGAAAGGGACATTTCATGCTTAACAGTATAAAAAAGGTTATCAGGAGAGATGGTCAGTGCGACAAATTACTAGATTGCATGGTTAGAGTGATGTACCCCACTATTTATGTCTGTGATTCTCACTTTATCCTGAAATGTTGATTTTCTGAGGATCATCTTTAGGAATACAGATATACTTTATAAATATTTCCTGTCATGTTATAGAAATATCCAAACACTGCAAAGTTGAAATAATACTATCAGCAATTTACAATTAGGAATTAAAAATGTAATTTTTAATAGTAAAATGTGATATATATGTATATGCCATATATATGTTAAAAAAGTATTCAATATTCTTCTTATTTCAAAATTTTTAACTCTATACTTGATTCAGAAGACAAATACAACTAAAATATATAGTTCAAAAAATGAAAGTCCAATTTTTCAATCAAAACATGGAAATTTCTAATTTACATATTGCTTCTTTCTTGGCAATTGCAAACTTTGGTTAAAAAATTAATTACTGGTTAAGCCTATAACTCTTGATTTCTGCTCAGGTCAAGATCTCACAGGTTCATGAGTTCAAGCTTCACGTTGGACTCTGTGCTGACAGTGAAGAGCCTGCTTGGGATTCTCTGTCTCCTTCCCTCTGTCCCTCTCTCTCTTTCTATCTCTCAAAATAAATAAATAAACAAACAAACAAACAAACTTAAACAAATTAATTATTGAGTGGTGCCTGGGTGGCTCAATCGATTAAACATCCGACTTCAGCTCAAGTCATGATCTCATGGTTTGTGAGTTCTAGCTCCACATTAGGCTGTTTGCTGTCAGCACAGAGCCCTCTTCAGATCCTCTGTCCCCCTCTGTGCTCCTCCCCCACTCATTCTCTCTGTCTATCTCAAAAATAAATAAACATTTAAAAATTAATGATTGAGGGAATTGTTTAATATGGTAGAGCAGCAGGGCAACCCTAAGCTTGCCTCTTGCCTCAAACACATTTAGATAAATATGAAATCATTATGAACACCCAAGAAATCAATCTTAGGACTGAGAGAACAAAGTTTCATGCCTATAAGCAGAAAAAACAAATACTTTGTGGAAGGTAGGAACTGCAGAGAATTGATTTGGGAGACAAAAGAGCTATGAGCATTGATGAGGCGAGGGAAGCCTGACCACTGAGAGACGGGAGAGAGAGAGAGAGAGAGAGGGAGAAAGAGTGAAAAGAGAGGGAAAACACATGCAGGGAATTTCACAGGAAAAACTCTTCCCCAAAATAATTGACTGAGAAAAAGGAGAGGCTTTAAATACTGCAATTTTTTTGTGAACAGCAGAGTGCAGAGTCTGAAGTTTCTTAGGTCTGCGCCATTGCCAGGGTCCCACCTAGTTGTGCTCTGCTGGGGAAGGAGGGAGGAGACCTGGTAGCAGGAAGCATGGTCTGAGGATCCCCTCTATCACACAGGGAGAAACAGTTTCCCTTCTTGGAATGCAAGGTCAAAAGACCAGGCAAGTGCCATAAAGCAGCTCTGTTCACCAACATAGGAATAAAGATGCTGGCTAAGGGCAGCAGACCTTGGCACTGGCCTTGTGCTGCCATTTACCATAAACTCCAAACCTTGGCATAGTCACATAACCTTTTCTAGGTCAAGCCGGCACCATGCATGCTTTTAGACCACAGTGCTGTGAAACTTGAAGTCAAACAAAAGAAAAACAATTGGAAAGAGGTAGAAGAAAGGAGGTAGAAGAATGTCCTACTAAAGAATGAATGGGTTAATGAGGAAATTAAAGAAGAAATAAAAAAATATACATGTAAGGAAGTGAAAATGAAAACACAACAGTCCACAACTTTGGGATGCAGCAAAGGTAGTCCTAAGACAGAATTATATTGCAACACAGGTCTAAATCAAGAAGTAAGCAAGGTCTCAAATACACAACCTCAAGGAGCTAGAAAATGAACAACAAATAAAGTCTACAGCCAGAAGAAGAAAGGAAATAATAAATTTTAGAGCAGAAATAAACAATATAGAAACAAAAAAAATGGTAGAACAGATGAAGAAAAATAAAAGCTAGTACTTTGAAAGAATTACTAAAATAGATAAACCATTAGCCAGACTTATCAAGAAGAAAAGTAAAAGGATGCAAATAAATAAAATCATGAATGAAAGAGGAGAGATCACAACCAACACCACAGAAATACAAACAATTATAACACTATATTTTGAAAAATCATATGCCAACAAATTGGGCAATCTACAAGAATTAAATAAATTCCTAGAAACATACAAACTACAACAAGTGAAACAAGAAGAAATAGAAAATTTGAACAAACCCATAACCAGCAAAAAAAAAATTGAAGTAATCAAAAATCTCCCAACAAACAGAAGTCCAGGGTTACACGGCTTCCCAGTGGAATTCTACCAGACATCTGAAGAAGAATTAATACCTACTCTTCTCAAATTGTTCCAAAAAATAGAAATGGAAATAAAACTTACAAACTTTTTATACAAGGCCAGAATTACCGTGATTCCAAAATGTGCTTCTGGGCCAAGATCCCACTAACAAGGAGAATCACAGGCCAATATCCATGATGAATATGGATGCAAAAATTCTTAACAAGATACTAGTAAATAAAGTCTAACAATACACTGAAAGAATTATTTTTTTAAGCATTTATTTATTTTTGAGAGAGAGAGAGAGAGAGAGAGAGAGAGCAAGGAAGAGGCAGAGGGAGAGGGAGACACAGAATCCAAAGCAGGCTCCAGGCTCTGAGCCATCAGCACAGAGCCCGATGCGGGACTCGAACTCACGAACTGTGAGATCATGACCTGAGCCGAAGTCGGATGCCCAACCCACTGAGCCACCCAGGTGCCCCTACACTGAAAGAATTATTGACCACAATAAAGTGGGATTTATTCCCAGGCTGCAGCAGTGGTTCAATATTCACCAATCAATCAACATGATATACCACATTACTAAAGAAAGAATAAGAACTATATGATCTCATTAGATGCATAAAAACCATTTGACAAAACACAGCATCCATTCTTGATAAAAACCTTCACCAAAGTAGGGACAGATGGAACATACCCCAACTTCACAAAGGCCATATACAAAAGACCGACAGCTAGTATCATGCTCAATGGGGAAAAACTGAGAACTTTTCCTCTATAGTCAGGAAAAAGACAGGGATGTCCAGTTTCACCATTACTATTTAACATAGTACTGGAAGTCTTAGCCTCAGCAATCCGACAATAAAAATAAATAAAAGGCATTCAAATTGACAAAGAAGATGTCAAACTTTTACTCTTCACAGATAACATGATACTATATGTAGAAAACCTGAAAGAGTCCACCAAAAAGTTTCCAGAACTAATACATGAATTCAGCAAAGTCTCAGGATATAAAATCAACATAAAGAAATCTGTTGCATTCCTATACACCAATATTAAAGCAGCAAAAAGTGAAATCAAGGAATCGAACCAATTTACAACCGCATCAAAAACCATTATATATCTAGGAATAAACCTAACCAACCAGGTAAAAGAACTGTACTTGGAAAAGTATGGAACATTTATGAAGGAAGCTGAAGAAGATATGAAGAAATAGAAAAACATTTCATGCTCATGGATTGGAAAAATAAACACTGTTAAAATGTTTATACTACCCAAAGCAATCTACACATTCAATCCAATCCCTATCAAAAAACCACCAGCATTTTTCACAGAACTAGAAAAAACAATCCTAAAATGTGATTGGAATCACAAAAGCCCCTGAAGAACCAAAGTAATCCTGAAAAAGAAAAGCAAAGCTGGAGGAATCACCACTCTGGACTTCAAGCTATATTAAAAAGTTGTAGTCATCAAGACAATATAGTACTGGCACAAAAACATAAATCAATGGAACCGATTAGAAAACCCAGAAATGGACTCACAACTACATGGTCAATTAATCTTCAACAAAGCAAGAAGGGATATTCAATGGAAAAAAAACACAGTTTCTTCAAATGGTGTTGTAAAACTGGACAGTGACATGCACAAGAATGAAAGTGGACCACTTTCTTACACCATACACAAAAATAAATTTAAAATGGATGAAAGACCTAAATGTGAGGCAGGAAACCATCAAAATCTTAGAGAACAGAGCCAGCAACCTCTTTGACTTCAGCTGGAGCAATTTCCTTTTTTTTTTTTTTTTTTTAGTGTTTTTATCTATTGTTGAGAGACAGAGAGAGAGAGAGACAGACAGAGACAGAGACAGAGACAGAGTACAAGTGGGGGAAGGGCAGAGAGAGATGGAGACACAGAATCCAAAGCAGGTTCCAGGCTCTGAGCTGCCAGCACAGAGCCCGATGCAGGGCTTGAATTCACAGAACCATGAGGTCATGACCTGAGTTTAAGTCAGAAGTTTAACTGATGGAGCCACCCAGGTATCCCCAGAGCACCTACTTACGGGACATGTCTCCTGAGGCAAGGAAAGCAAAAGCAAAAATAAACTACTGGGATTTCATCAAGATAAAAAGTTTCTGCACAGCAAAGGAAGCAATAAATAAAACTAAAAGGCAGCCTGTGGAATGGGAGAAGATATTTGCAAATGGCATATCCAATAAAGGGTTAGACCCAAAACCTATAATGAACTTATCAAACTCAACACCCCCCCCAAAAAAATAATCCAGTGGAGAAATAGGCAGAAGACATGAATAGACCCTTTTCCAAAGAAGATATCCAGATGGCTAACAGACACATGAAAAGATACTCAACATTACTCATTATCAGGGAAACACAGATCAAAACCACAATGAGAGGGGCGACTGGGTGGCTCAGTCAGTTAAGCATCTGACTTTGGCTCAGGTCATGATCTATTGGTTTGTGAGTTTGAGCCTCGTGTCGGACTCTGTGCTGACAGCTCGGAGCCTGGAGCCTGCTTCGGATTCTGTGTCTCCCTATCTTTCTGCTCCTCCCCCGTTCACACTCTGTCTCTCTGTCTCTCAAAAATAAAATAAACATTAAAAAAATTAAAACCACAATGAGATATAAACTTGCACCTGTAAGAATGGCTAAAATTAACAACACAAGAAACAATAGGTGTTGGTGAGGATATGGAGAAAAGGGAACTCTTTAGTGCTGCTGGGAGGGAATGCAAACTGGTGTTTGCCAGTTTGCATGGAAAAACCTGGTTTGCATGGTTTTGCATGGAAAACCTTGGAAAACAGTATGGAGATTCCTCAAAAAGTTAAAAATAGAACTGCCCTAGACCAGCAATTCCTCTACTAGGTATTTACCCAAAAGATACAAAAATACAGATTGAAAGGGGCACATGCATCCCAATGTTTATAGCAGCACTATCAACAATAGCTAACTTTTTTATGGAAAAAGCCCAAATGTCTATCAGCTCATGAATGGATAAAGAAGATGTTACACACGCGCGTGTGCGCACACACACACACACATACACACACACACACAGGAATATTACTCAGCCAGCAAAAAGAATGGCATCATGTCATTTGCAACAACATGGATGGAACTAGAGTGTATTATGCTAAGTGAAATAAGTCAGACAGAGAAAAACTAATACCATATTATTTCACTCATGTGTGGAATTTAAGAAACAAATCAGATGAACATTTTGGGGGGGCAGAAAAAAAAGAGAGGAAAACAAACTATAAGGGACTCTTAAAGATTGAGAACAAACAGGGTTGCTGGAGGGGAGATGGGTGAAGTGATGGGCAAAATGGATGATGGTCCCTACTATTTGTGTTTGAGGAAAAGTTAACTGGTTTCAACACCTAGTTAGAATAATTAGAAAGCCAAGTGAAATTTCTGAAAATCATGTGATATCTTGAATGTCTTAAAACTGGTTTAGAATAGCCTACCTCTAATATGTCTGAATGACAAAAAAGAAAAAAGAGCAAGCAGGAGATAAAAAATGATAGGAGATAAAGAGGTAAAAGATAGGAGAAGACGACTGTATAAGAGATTCACATACAGACTTGAACAGATAATAGTTAGGCCTAGTAAATTTTTATTATTACCAAGTTGATTCTAAGAATAAATACTGAAAATCAAATGACTTTTGTATTCATTGTTTACTTAAAAACACCTACTCTTGGGAATAATGGAAACCAGACATTAGACACAAAAGACAAGTAAGGCATCTTTCAAAAGATCTTTTTTTTTCTTTCAAACTGAATTCTCATGGAATAACACATTATACTAAAGACATGGAACCTATTATGTACGAGGAATTGTTCTAAGTAATTTGAATATGTCATCTCCTTCTATCCTTGCATTTAAAGGTCAGTTGATGATAAGAATACTGAGGCTGATAATTTAAGCAATTTGCCCAATTTGGAATTCAACTACAAACATTACAGACAGAATTCAAGCTTGGTTTTACCTGATTTCAAACACTAAGCTTTTCTCACCTCTCTATGCTGTCTCTCAAATAGCAGACTTAATAATGCCAGAATATTCCAACTAGAAGGAGATGCATATGATAATTATAAAGGAGTTTACAGAACTGATCCAGAAATCAAATAAATACCTCTGTTTCCTTCAAAAAGTAAAATGCACATTCTAGGGGCACCTGGGTGTCTCAGCCCGTGAAGCATCAGACTCTTTGGTTTGCTTTGTTTTTGGCTCAGGTCATGATCTCAAGAGATTGAGCCCTGCATGAAGCTCCATGCCGACAGAGAGAAACTTGCTTGAGAGTATTACTCTCCTCTTTCTGTGCCCCTCCCTTGTTCTCTCTTTCTGTCTCTATCTCAAACATAAATAAATAAACTTTAGAAAAAAAAGAAGTAAAATGACATTCTGCAATTCTAATTAATTTTAGCCCACAGTTAGGATGTTCTAAATGTCATACTACATTGCAGAGGGAAAAAGAGGAAATAAAAGATTTAAAAAAAGGAAATTATAGAGTTTTACAACTTCCAAAATAGTATGAACCATTTTCTTTTCAGAATCAAATATGATTTTACATTTACATAATGGAGAAGTTTCACCAATTTTATGTGTGTATATGTGTGCGTGTGTGTGTGTGTGTGTGTGTGTGTGTGTATAGATACAAATATTTTTTGTCTGTCAGTGTGGATTTGTTTCTGATCTATTAATGTTGCTGCAGCAAATTTGGCTATAGTTTAAAAAGTAAAGACTAAAGAAAAAGTATTATTTCATCACATAACTGCATCATTAAAAGAATAAATACTACAAGATAAGAAAATTTACTAAATATTAAATATTTCTGTAATATCAAATAGACATTCAGGAACCACCACTCCCTCACCCCACGCCACCCCTTTGTGACTGTTTTCTTGTTTGGTTTTGCTTTGTTTTCCTTCTTGCTCTGTGGGCTATTTATGATTCAAGCCCCAAAGCAGAAGTTACTGAGTTAACACTAACCTTTCTTCTTTTGTAAATGCCTTCACCTCTTGAGGAGATTTTTTTTAAGAGAGACAGAAGGCACAAGTGAGGGGCAGAGAGAGAGAGAGAGAGAGAGAGAAGTGGGGCTCACCTGAAACAGGGCTCGTGCTTACCCATATGGGGGTTAAGTGATTGAGCCACCCCAGCCCCTCTCTCCAGTCTTTCAAGCTGTTCTGTTTGTCTTTGCTACCCTGTACTTTAAGTATGATATGCCTAATCACCGATTTTTGGGTACTTACCTGCTTTTGCCTGTTGTTCAGTATCCATTGCTTATTTTGGAAAATTCTCAGGCATTATTGCTTCAAATATTTCTTCGCTTCATTTCTCTCTCTCCTTCTGGTGTTATTATGCATGTTATACCTTTTGGGATTGTTCCACAGTTCTTGGCTATCCCATTCCATCTTTTTCATTCTTTTCTTGTTTTTGCATTTCATTTTTAGAGGTTTCGGGCTAATTGATAATTTCCTTGGCAGTATCCAAACTATTGATGAGCCCATCAATATCATTCTTAATTTCTGCTGCAGTGCTTTTGATTTCAAGCATCTCTTTTGATCCTTTATTAAAATTTTCATCTCTCTGCTTACATTATCCGTTCTTCCATATTGTCCACTTTTTCCTTTAGAGCCCTTCCTATATTAATCATAGGTGTTTGAGATTCCCTGTATGACAATTCCAACATTTCTGCCATATCTGTCTCGTTCTGATACTTGTTTTGTCTATTAAAATGGTATGGTTTTTTTTTTGTCTTTGTCTTCAAACTGTGTGTTTTTGTATAAAACTTGGAATTTTTTGTACAAAGCTAGACATTATGTATTAAGTAAAAGGAACTGAGGTAGATAGGCCTTTGTGTGAGATTAATGTTTATCTGGCTAGGGGGCAAGGCTGTATTTACTGTTTTCTGTAGCTATAAGTGTCAGAGACAAAATTCCCTCTGGTGTCTTTGGTTTTGTCTCCTCTGTTGTTTCTGAGTGTCTCTATAGACTTCTTAAAGAAGGCTGTGACATATTCAGTTCTTTCAGTTGTATTCTGCTGTTATTATACAGGAGCTCTACTGATGTGGTAGTAAGATGTGGGAGGAGGAGAAGCATTCTATAGTCCTATTAGGCCTAAGAGTAGGCCTGTATACATATGAACTCATCAGTGCTTCTCAGGTTTTGTTTCTTTGTTTATTTCCCCACAAGACAGAAAAGCAGATATTCCTCTTATCCCACATGGAAGGCTAGAACAAGCTGGATTTGGTTATTTCTGCTCCGTCAGGTCACTCAGTCTCTCATAACACCCCAGTAGGTTAGGCATTGGTAAAATAGTTTTTCTTGAGGGCAGATCTTGTTAAGAAGAATAGGATGCTCCACCATATTTCAAAATGGGGCTACTTTCCTGGGCTGCCTTGGTGGCTCAGTCAGTTAAGCATCTGACTTCAGCTCAGGTGGTGATCTCATAGTTCGTGGGTTCGAGCCCCACTTCTGGCTCTGTGGGACAGCACAGAGCCTGCTTCAGATCCTCTGTCTCCCTCTCTCTCTGCCTCTGCCCCACTCATGCTTTGTCTCTCTCTCAAAAATAAATAAATATATTTTTGAATGGCTACTCTTCCATTCCTTCTGTCAGAAGCACAAGAAGATTTTTCTCCAGTTATTACTGAGAAATTGGCAGGGCTCCTAGATGTAAAACTCACAAAAATTTGAGGAGTGCTCCTTAAGACTAAGCATCCTTGAGTTTTTAACACCAAACTTGTCTACCCTGAGCCTCTGGCAATTTGTCAATTGTAGTTTTCCTGCCTGTTATGTTCCTATGGAGGTTTCTGTTTGGGATCTTCTGTTCCAGGAAGTTAGGATTCTTTGTATGCTCCTGTCTCTCCAGTTTGGGGGTAGCAAAGTGCCCTGTTACAATAACTGTATAGTGGATCTAAGAATTTGCTGATTTTAATTTGTTCACTTTTTTTCCTGTTGTGAGAATAGGAATGATGATTTCCAACTTCCTTACATGTCTGACTGGAAACTAGAAGTCTGAAAGTATTTTCTTTTCAATTATGTTTGTTTGTTTAAAAAAAACTGTTTTATATATATCACTCACTAGACTACAAGAATGATAGAATGTATGACCAAATCTACCATTTGCACTGTTTTCTCCAAAGTGCTCAACAAGTTTCTATTAAGTAAGTTAGTTTAACCCTGGAAGATTTTTCAGTTTATATTTGTTATATATCCCTTTGCATTTGATGAAATAAATTAGGTACAGATATTATCATTGAACTAATTTGATTCAAGAATCCTTCCAGTTAGTGACTGAAAAAAGACATTAATTTTCAAATATTTTCTCTGAACAAATAGCCAGTTGGTAGAAAAACTGCCTGGAGAATATAAAGTCTGTGAATAAAAAAGCCTTGAATAAAATACCATCATTTTTTCTAATAAAAGAGGGGGACTGTTTAAAGAACTAGATGTGACATTAAGGTGACTTCCCACATTAGAGACTAGCTTAAAAGAATGGAACATATGGGGGGGGGGCACCATTTCTCTGAAGTTTACAGACAGCAGCATTTTAAATATTCTCTCACAATTTCATTATATAATCTTCAACTAGCTGAATGAGGGCCAGGCTAATCAATTTGATATGAAATCTTTGCTCATGACAGCTGCTGAAGGAACTCATCAGGTTCTTGTTCACAATATACTTCTGCTTCATTAATTGTAAACCTGTTTTTGATTCTGCTGCCCATGACTGTCTCCAGAGGATCACTGAAATGACAAGCTTCCACAATCAGCTCATCAGAATGTTACAGCTGCTTTTCAAGGAAATTGAAAGCCATGAATCCATCAGTCATAGGGAAATATGCTAATCTCTATTGTTTTGTGTGTCTAAGGAGAAAGAACCAAGAAACTGAGTCTATCATATCATCATGTCATGTAAAATATTTTTTTTCTTACTATGTATGCACTTAAAAACTACAAGAAAACTAGAATAATCTGTAACAATCCTAATTCAGAAAGACATATATAAAATGAGCCAACACACTTTGATGGGACAAAATCTATCACATGAGCAGGGCTTATAAAACAACATCAACAACAACAAACCTCACTATACCTTTTATTTCATTTTAGAAAATATTTATGGAAATGTCTTTTAATCTCACTTCCAATATATCTTACAAACACTTCAGAGATAGGTTAAAATTTTCAATTTTAAGTATTAATAAAGTTATATTTTACTGAATGTTTCCAAGTTTATATATTATAAAATAATTGAGCCAGTCAAAACTTCTATTCTAGTGTTACTGAAACCTCAATTCTGTTAAATAGATGTGAGTAAAGCATTTTTTTCTACAAAAATATGGGATTATATGCCTGAATAATATTTATGATTTTAAATAAACTAGTCACCTTATACACAGGATTCTCTCCCCCCAAAATGTTTTAAACCTGAATATCTGTTCTATGAAGCACTGTATTAATTACCCCAATATTTAAAATTCATGTTTCATAAATTTTAATTTTATATTTAGGCTGGCTGAAAAATATATTTCAATTATATTGCCAAATACTCTCAATTCAGAATGAGTTGTGCTGAGGAGCCTGGGTGGCTCAGGCTATGATCTCAGGATTGGGAGCTTGAGCCCCATGTCTGGCTTTACACTGAGCATGCAGCCAGCTTAAGATACAGTATTTGCTCTCCTTCTCCCTCTGCCCCACCCCAACTCATGTTCTCCCCACTCTCTGTCTCAAAAAAAAAAAAAAATGAGTTGTGCTGGAAAAGTTTTCAAGTTGGATGTTAATTAAGAAATTGGAGGAGGGGCGCCTGGGTGGCTCAGTCGGTTAAACGGCCGACTTCGGCTCAGGTCACGATCTCGCAGTCCGTGAGTTCGAGCCCCGCGTCAGGCTCTGTGCTGAGCGCTCAGAGCCTGGAGCCTGTTTCGGATTCTGTCTCCCTCTCTCTCTGACCCTCCCCCCTTCATGCTCTCTCTCTCTCTGTCTCAAAAATAAATAAACGTTAAAAAAAATTAAAAATAAAAGAAAGAAATTGGAGGACTGCATGGGTAGCTCATTCACTTGCACATCAGACTACTGGTTTCAGCTCAGGTCACAATTTCACGGTTTGTGACCTCGAGCCCGGCATAGGGCTTCCAGCTGACAGCACAGAGCTTGCTGAGGATTCTTTCTCTCTCCCTCTCCCCCACCTCCATCTCTCTAAATAAAACACAAACAAACAAATAAAAAGAAATCCAAACAAAATTTCCCTTCAAGGTAATGTCATAAAAGGTATGTCATAATGTTGTAAAAAGTCTACCATAAAAGGTAGGCTCTGACATCAACAAATGTAATCCAAATGTTTAGGTTTTAAGTATAACACCTAAATGTTATTTTCATAGCACCTCTTTTTGAGAGCAATATGCTATAACTATCGATGTCTAACAGATCTCTTTTACTATATAGCAAGAATAGGGTATGTGAATAAAAAAAAAACCTTTCCATACTTAGGAGATCAGGGAGAAGGTTCCAAACTACAGCTGAGAGAGCAGGGCTTTTCAGGACAGATTATGGGAAACTGTAATTAATCCTCACCCTATAAGGATTCTACATGGACAATAAGAGGAATTTTTTGGTGGGGAAGGAGGTCTTAACATGAACTGGGGCTGAGTTAAGACAGGAGAAGGCTCTGACATGCTAGGGATGACAGTGCAAAGGAAGCCTTGATGAGGCCCACTGTGACATGTTTGGTGCCTATACCTCTCTTAGCTTACTTCTTCCAGCTCTAAGGGCCAAGGCAGAAAAAGGGAAAAACTGACAGAATGTATGACTCTTACTGGATCCCTGGGTGTTGCTTCTCTGTTTGTTGCTCATGTATGATTTTATATTCAGCACTAAATTAAAATTAGCTTAAGGCAAACAATGAGTTTTCCTATGCCATATCACCCAAAAACTTTGTTTCTGATGTTCATTTAAATATGAAAATATCTTTTCCCTGATGATATGAAACAGCTACCATATTTTTTTCTAATCAACTGATAACTTATGATTTTTGAAGTTTAACTTAAAAGTGATTTTAAGTTAAAAGTTTAACTTAAGTGATTTGTTTTTATTATGCAAATTTAACGAAGAACTACATGCAAGACAAAGATTTTTTTTCAATAAATAACATCAAATATATTTAAAGTCACAGTAATGAAACAGAGACACTGAGATTATTAACGTCAGGGTATTTGTTCATGGCCACATATAAAATCAGGATTCAAGCCAAGAGATTCAGATCCTGAATCCAGGCTATTAATTAATACATTTCATTGACTCTGAGCTCCAATTTCAATCACACGTTTTTCCCCCTTTCTTTTTCTTACCTTCTTTATTCCTGCCAGCCTCTTTCATTCATTCAATATTTACTAAAGATCTATATCTGCCATGTTATACTACAAAAAGTTTCACTGTGCTTCTCTCATCAAAGGGATATTACTGTAATTTTCTGTTATAAGCATAGTTTTAGAAAGATAATTCCGGTAAATCAGTAAATCAAGATATTGGTGGTGGTGTACATTATTTATTTCTGCAATTGTTCTGAAATTTAATGGTTTAAAACAAAACATATATTTTCTAACAGAACTCCTGTGGGTAAGATATCTGAGAATGGCTTAGATGAATGGTTCTGGCTCACTACCTTTCAGTAGTTTGCAGTAAAAATGTCTCCTAGGGCTCCAGTCATCATTAAGCTTGACTGGTACCAGAAGATCTTCTTTCAAAGCCAGTGCTTATTGTTGACAAGAGGCCCCTGTACCCTACCCTGTTGAATTTTATAAGGCCACCAGATATCCTCACAGCATGGCAGCTGCTTTAACCCAAAGTAATCTAGGAGAGGAGAAAGCCCAACATACCTTCAGAAGTCAAACACTGCCATTTCCACAATAATGTTCTGGTAAGGCAGATCATCCTAGTTCAGTGTAGGAGGGAGCTATACCGTGCTGTGAATAATTTGGAATCATTGTGAAGGCTGGCTACCAATGATAACTTCAGTTCTTTTAGTGAAATATTAAAATATAGATAGATAGAAAGATAGATGGATAGTAAGTCTAAACTAATGAATTAGAGAATCTAATAGAATGAAAGAAATGGCTTATTACAGAAATATTTCATTGATGGAATCAGAAAACCGAAGGATATTTTGGTTGGGGAGAATATTTGTCAAGCCGTAATGGAAAGGAAGATTGTGAATATTGCAAATTTTTTGGTCTGGGATCCTGAAGAAAATATACACAAACACACATACACTTACACACACACACACACACACACACACACACACTCCCAAAACAAAACAAACACAAAAAAACCTCTGCTAATATTTTATATAAGAGGAAAGTATTCTAAGAAAGTGAATAATTATAAGTTTATCATTTATTTATTGTTATTGAACAAATTTTTATGTATGGCATATTATGTTGAGGAAAATTGGGCTACCCAGTGGAGACATAGAATTGAACAAAACAAAACAAAACAAAAAGAATGGAGTAAGACAAATACAGTCCTTGCCTTCATGGAGCTCAAATGCTAGTAAGAAATGTAGTGATCACATCATTTATTCTGTATAATCTACTATTTTAGGGAAAAAAACCTACCCATGATTCAGTATCTTCTTTCAGGAACAGCCTAATTTGTTTGTTTAATTTTATAGCAGAACTGTCAAAAGTGTTGTCTATAGTTACTTTATTCATTTTCTAACCTATAATTTTCTTCAATTTGTTTTAGTCAAATTTCTATCTCCATCTATACCTGACTGAAAATGCTCTTGTCAAGTGGCCAATGGCTTTCTTGTTGGCAAAGCCAAGTGTCTTACTCCACTTCTCAGCAACAGGGACACACTTCTGAAAACACTTCTGTCTTACTTTCTATCACACTACATCTCTCTGATCTTATTCTACTTCACTGGTTGCTTTTTTTCAATCCCTTTATCTGGTTATTTCTCCTCAGCTTGACCTTCAAATGGTAAATCACTCAAGGTCTTATATAATCTAGTGCTTTTTTGTTCTCCCAAACAGCCTCACACCAGCATTTCAATATTATTGATTATTCCTAAAAATATCATTAGTGAAAATACTTCCCTATTATCTACATTTGTATATGTAATGTCTTACTTGTTTTGCTCACATGAATTTTTGATAATTATCTTACATGCCAATGAAATCAAAAGAGACTCAATTATTATCATTCCCACCTCCATCCAACCTATTTTCCCCCAGTCTTCCCCAATTCAATATATGATACCATTATATATTGACTTCTAAGATTATACTCATAATTGTTGGTACCATTCACAAGCCAATCTGATACATTAGAAAGTCTAATCAATACTTCAAGAAAATATCCTAAACCTATCATTTATCTCCATCTTCTTTCGACCACCTTAATCAAAGCTATATAACTAAATAACTACCCACTGATTTCTCTGTTTCCACTTTTACTCACTTACAAAACAATATCACTCATCAGCTAAAAACACTCCCATGGCTTCCAACCCTTGTTCAAACAATATTCAAATTCATTACCAAGATCGACAGATCCTGTATGATTTAACCCCTGCCTTCCTGTCTAATCTCATCCCTTATCTAGCTCTTCTTACTGCTTTGGCTCAGAAACTGTCTTACTCCACTTCTCAGCCTTCCCCTGCCCTTTTACTAGGTCAAACTTTCCTCAAATTTAGATCCATAGCACTTATTTCCTAGATATGTGCATGGCGTGACTCATGGTAATTCAGCTTTTATGTCAAATGTCCCCTCTCCAGAAAGGGCCTCCCTAAGTCAACCGACCTAAAATATACATTTGTTTCCCCATTCACTTTCAATCATGCATCATGTTTATTTACTTTATAACATTTATCACTATGGAAACACTTACGTGTTTTTCACTGTTATTTATTTCATTATTTTTTACACAATCTGAACCAGATGTATGCTCCATGAGGGCACTGCTTTTTCTGGTTTGTTCACATCATTTAGCTGTATCTGGCACATCACAGAAGTTCAGTGGATGTGTATTGAATGACTGAAATGTTATTTTGTAAGTTTCCTCTTCAACATTATTATAATATTTTTAGAATCTGAGGCTAGATATTTTGCCTTTGTATCTGACTTTTCAAAAAATGAAAAGCCAAGCATTTTAGACACCTAATATTAGTAATAAAATAGATTTTAACATTAGTCTAATAAATCAGTTACTTTTAAGAATTAAGTTATAACATCACATATTAATCAATAATTTGCATTTCACTAGTAACACATAATATAGAATTTATGTAACTCAATAGAAAGCATAATTACTGAGTAGGTTCTCGGCTTTGGAATCAGAAAGTCCTGCATTTAAAAATAATTATCATTTTCTCTGACTGTATGACTTTAAATTTTTCCTTAGTATTTCAAATATCCAGTTTATTTAGCTATAAAGTGGGAAATAATTACAGTTTTCTAACTCCTACATTTCCGCTATATTTAAAGAGATAATGCACATAAAGTACATGACAATGTGGCTAACAGCATACTCAGAAAATAAATGTTATGATTATTACTAATATTTTGAAGCCTCTAAAATTTAATTTCTCAACAATCCATGATGTAGGAAAGCTCTTTTACTTATCATTGTTAACTAGTTGATATATATAGTATGTTGCAAATAAGGTAGACGTCCTTTAGGGAAAGTACAGAATAAAAGTACAGTAGCGTATAGTATTTCCTTATGTATTTCACTCCTTCCTTCCTTCCTCCCTTCTTTACTTTCTCCCTTCCTACTTTCCTTTTATCCTTCCTTCCTTCCTTCCTTCCTTCCTTCCTTCCTTCCTTTGTAGGAGTTCCATGAGTTTTGATACCCCAGGAATATATTGTTACAATACAATAGAGTTATTAACAATAACCAAAGGATTAGGACAGAAATTCTAAAATTAAATGTGTTTAAGTTTCACCAACTAAATTGACTATGGGATCTTTAACAAGAACTGTTGGATGAAAGCTGGTATATGAATAACTAAAGGAAATATCCTTTACAAAAATTGAGGGCATGGAAGAAGAGTTGCAATTCTTCAGAATGTTTTTTGAGGATAGAATGACAAATTATTCACACCCATGATAATGAATAAATTCAAAATCCCTAAACCTCAGAGCTCTCATTTGGAAAATGAGAGTAAAAATAGTCCCTACCTTATTCAGCTAATTTTAAGATTATAAAATATAACCAAACTAAACTATTTAGTACAGTACTACATAGATTAATCATTTATTAAATTTAAATATTTTTTATTATTATTAACATAATAGTTTAACAGTTAAGCATTGAACAATATGCCTATTCTTATATTACAAACTTCAGAGAACAAGATTGAGGTTATAGCGCTTGAAAGTGTATTAAATAATTACAAAACTGATGTGGGGACAAAAGCACAATAAATTGTAGCTAACAGTAATATACAATTGGTAACTATATTTTTCCTCAAAAATCAAACCCTACAATGGAATTTTATTATGACTCTGGGTATGAGACAAAAGTACTATTGGAGTTTTGGTTAATTCTACACTTTACCAGGTAGATAATTTTCCCTTTCTCTTGAAGAAACTGGAAAAAGTCAATCAAATGCAAATATACTTTAAGCATTCTCAAGATGTGTGAAATAAAAGATGAAGTATTCTAGGCAATGATAATGAATGTCATGGGTTAAGATTTATAAGCAGAAAAGCATATAGTAGTTTCAGGCACATAAAAGAGAAGAAAAACCCAGACAGGAAATTGCCAAATTTCTGCCTGTTTTTTTTTGTTTTATTTTGTTTTGTTTTGTTTTGTTTTGTTTTGTTTTTTACAAGATGTTGACTGTTGCTAAGGATTATGAATTTTATCTCTTACATTAAAAGTAGGAAACAAATCTGGGTTGAGAAAACTCTGTCCTTTAAAACTGACCACACGTTGACTTTATGTTATGGAAGGAAGTTTCACAACATGTATTAAGAGTAAAGAGAAACTATTCTACAGTGAAAATACATCCTAAAAAGAGTTTGATAAAGCAGAAAATGTAGACACAGAAAGACTTAACAGTGTCCTTCAACATAGTATGACAAAGCACTTAGACTATCAAACAGCAACATTAAGTCTAAAATAATTCATAACCTCAAAAAATGAAGATTTGAACAAATTGAGATTATGACCAAACCACCTCTTTCTGGGCCATTTCTCTCTTCCTCTTTTCATTTGGTAGGATCATCTCCTAGGTTTTAAGTAAAGATTGATAGCATAAATTGTTTCTGACAAATAGCTCATATATATATATATATATATATATATATATATATGGAATAGGGAAGAATAAGAGATTATAACAGATAGATGTAGACATAAGTAGAAATATAATAAATAAACAGGTAATAAAGATAATGCAAAAATATTTGTGTATGTATATTTCATATATAATAAAACATGTATAATATATTTATAACTGGAGTGATCACTTTTGCATAACAAAAGTCCCAATCCACCTAGCCTTCAAATTCAAACTATTCTAGTACACACATGCTAGGTTATAAAAAAAAAAAATATTTTTTCTTAGGGTATCTCTGAAAATTTTAAGAGTAAAAGGGCTTAAATAGGAACAGCACTGTTTCTATATGATTCATAGCAAGAGAAGTATAAAATTAATATAAATATATTCGATTATGTTAGTGCTAACTGGTATGTTCAGTTTTCACTAACTAAATTATGTCAACACACTAAAATCAGAAATCAAATACATAGAAATGTATATTGATATTCTAATTTACAAAGATTTAAGTCTCTACCAGTATGATTTCCATGTATCAGCCCCCTCCAAGTGCTTACTATATTGTGTCCTGTATACAACAGGAACACATCTGTTATATTTCCATGTTATCTGTTCATCGCCCACCACACCTGATGCCATTCTAGGGTCAACAACCTTGAAGAAACTGGCTTTCTATTGACTTAGGCAAATTTCTGGTTATCTATTTCTGTGTAACAAACTACTTAAAATTTAGTTGCTTTAAAAAACAAACATTTTATTATGTAATCTGATTTGTGAAACACTCTAGAGCTTAGCTTGCCCATTTCTCTATTCTGTGAGGTCTTCACTGGGGTCACTCTGTGGTATGAAGCTTAGTGTATACTTGTCTAGAGAATGTAAGATCATTTCACTCTTTTGCCTGGCATCCTAGCAGGAAAATGCAAAGGCTAGTATCAGTTAGACCCTTCTTCTCCATGTAAGTCAGGGTCTCTCCACGTAGTCTCCAGCAGCATAGTAAGATTAATATGGTGACTCAAGGCTGCTACAGACCAACACAGAAACTTCTAGTACTCTTTAAGGCCTGAATGGGCATAATATGATTTGATCACATTGTTTGGCCAGACCAACTACAAGGTTGGAGAAAATAATCCCCATTCTTAATGGGTGGGGTATCAAAGAATTTGCAGTCATTTTAATAGGCCACAAGTATCTATAGCAATGATAATTCATTCCAGTAGGATTCTCACGACCTTACAAGCCCAAACTTAGAAAAGCACACATTCACACATCTCCTCAGATTAAAAAATAACACATAAATATGTGACATTCAAAAAATATGCTTGAATAGAAAAATTTCTCTCAGGGAGGTATAATATGCAGACATGCAAATCTTATCCTGGCAATATCTCTCCTGCTAGTGTGTTAGCAGAGAATTGAGTTTAGTGCTTCAGAATCACAGTAAACCACATCAATACAAATAGCTTCGGTTCAGAAAAGTGTGTGCATATGCCTGAAGGGTCAATCCAAATCCTTTTAGTCTGTTTCTGTTTCTCCCCAAATTAAATAATTTTGGTCCCAAAGGTAAAATGAAGTCTCTACACCAGAAGATATAAAAGGCTTTCAATTTTTAAAGTATAATTCTCCCAATAAACAATAAAATAAAATAAAATAAAATAAAATAAAATAAAATATAGTTCTCCCAACTTCTAATCATCTAAATTTCAAAAAACATTAAAGTTCAAAAATCAGCCTCAGACAGCATACATATTACATAGAATTAATCAGAAATATTGATATTTTCTGATAAAATTAAATGCCACATTTTTTTTAATGAGAACTTGGCAAAGATCTACAAATTTTGTGCTACTTATTGAATAGAAAATACACAAGAAAGACCAATAATCATGTTTCTTTGCATTATCAAAAACTTTAAAATACATTTTAGGGAAAGAAAAAAAAAGAAAGAAGAAAGAGATGAGGGAGAGAGGGAAGGAGGAAGACAACAAAGTAAGGCAACACAGTATTATACTACATAGAATTGTATTAAAATCTGTCACAAAAATATTTCAGAAAAGATATCTCCATATATTATAGTGGACAATAAATATTTAATAAAAACTTAAGATTTGAGCTAGCTTCAAAGAATACATGTCATTTAAATATGTGTGTGTGTTGGGCATTGGGGAAGGATGGGAGCAAAATTAACCCAGACTGGGAAATTTGTCAGTGCAAAGACAAACATTAGCAGGAAGTATATATTGGGAAGAGAGATGCATGAAGCTATAATAATAGATTTTGTCTAGTAAGTAAAAAAATGTAAGTTTGAATTGAGAGAATACAATCATTTTGTGGGGATCCATAACATAAAACCAAGAAGAAAAGGGAAATTTAGATAGATTTTCTTGAAAAGAGTTATATGATGAAAATAGTAGGCTGAATCTATTAGCTTGACTGAAATATCAAAAATATTATATTGTACATATAGTCAACAACAATTAAAAATGTATTTAAAGTAGATCTTATGTTAAGTGTCCGATGCAGGCCTGGAACCAGGAACCATAAGATCATGACCAGAGCCGAAGTTGGATGTTTAACTGACCAAGTCACCCAGGTGCCCCCACATGTAACTTTTGACTCCCCACAACTTAACTACTGATAGCCTACTATTGACTAGAAGTCTTACTCATAAAAAAAAGTCAAGTGACACAGATTTTGTAGGTTATATGCATTGTATACTCCATTCTTATTTTTTAAATATGAAATTTATTGTCAAATTGGTTTCCATATAACACCCAGTGCTCATTCCAATAGGTGCCCTCCTCAGTACCCATAACCCACCCTCCCCTCCCTCCCAGCCCCCATCAGCCCTCAGCTTACAATAAAGTAAGCAAAGAAAATATTATGTAAAAAATTATAGGGAGGGGGAGAGGACAAGATGGCAGAACAGCATGGAAGGTGTTTTTGTGTCTCTTGTCCCTGAAATGCAGCCAGATCAATACTAAGCCATCTTGCACACCTAGAAAACTGATTTGAGGATTAACATAACAATCTGCACAACCTGAACCACAAAACTCAGCAGGTATGCAGCATGGAGAGGTGAAGTAGGGGAGAGAGACCTGCAGAGGGAAGGGAGCTGTTTTGCTTGCGGAGAAAGGACAGAGACAGGGGGAGAGTACAGGAAAGCATCCCTCCCACCCCCAAAAGCAGCTGGAGAGAAAAAGAAAGAGTACGCAAGGGAAAGAACAAAAAAGGGAGAAAGGAGAAAGTAGAGGGTTTAAATTCCATTAAGAATCTATAAACGGGGACGCAGAGTCTGAACTCCGAAGCTCAATACCTGGTGGTGCTCTGGTGGGAAGGGCGAATCCTCAGGAGCAGACAGTAAGGTCCAAGGGCCACACAGGGAGTGGTGGTTCCCCTGCTGGGAGGACATTTGATACAAGCTGTGAGGCCTCCTTACAGACAAAAGTCTCAGCGGACCCTGGAGAACAACCACATTTGCTGGTGCTGGAACAAGGTCATTAAGGGCGAAGCCTTGTGCCAGATGTGTGTTATGATTTTCCATAATCCCTGAAATGCTACAACTACATGGATGGAGCTAGAGGGTATTATGCTAAGCAAAATCAGTCAGTCAGGGGAAGACAAGTATCATATGACTTCACTCATTTGAGGACTTTAAGATACAAAACTGATGAACATAAGGGAAGGGAAGCAAAAATAATATAAAAACAGGGAGGGGGACAAAATATAAGAGATTCATAAATATGGAGAACAAACAGGGTTGCTGGAGGGGTTGTGGGAGGGGGGATAGGATAAATGGGTAAGGGGCATTAAGGAATCTACTTCTGAAATCATTGTTGCACTATATCCTAACTAACTTGGATATAAATTAAAAACTAAATAAATTAAAATAATAATAATAATAATAAATCATAAGGAAAATACCTTTACAGTCTATAAAAAAAGAGAAAAATCCATGTATAAGTAGACCCACACAGCTCAAATCCAAGTTGTTCAAGGGTCAACAGTACTTTAAAATTGTTTTTTTTTTATTTTTTTTTAACATTTATTTATTTTTGAGACAGAGAGAGACAGAGCATGAACAGGGGAGGGGCAGAGAGAGAAGGAGACACAGAATCTGAAACAGGCTGCAGGCTCTGAGCGGTCAGCACAGAGCCCGACGCGGGGCTCGAACTCACAGGCCGTGAGATCATGACCTGAGCTGAAGTCAGACGCTTAACCGACCAAGCTACCCAGGCGCCCCTAAAATTGTTTTTTAAGATGTATTTATTTTTGATAGAAAGACAGAGTGAAAGTGGGGGAGGGGCAGAGAGAGAGAGAGAGAGAGAGAGAGAGAGAGAGAGAGAGAGAGTCTGATGCAGCTCCAGGCTCTGAGCTGTCAGCACAGAGCCCGACATGAAGACTGAACTCACGGTCCATGAGATCATGACCTGAGCCGAAGTTGAATGCTTAATTGACTAAGCTACGCAGGTGCCCCAATAGTACTTTAAAATTGAGAAAAAAGTGCTTTTTTCCTTACTTTCTATTACTCTTTATTTTCTCTTAAATGGACAAATATCTGCTGAAAATACTAAACTTACCTGAAATATACAACTTCCACGAAATTTCCATTAACTATTCTAATGAATAATGTTTCATCAAAAACAGTAAAATGAAATAAAAATAAACATTACATTCATTTTCTTTCTAAGATCATAGAGTAGGTTTTTTTTAAGCACCCATAATTAAGGCAACCAGTAGGAAGGGAAATAAGCATTTTAGTATGTTTAATGTGAAAATGAAAATTGAATTCTGCCAGATTTATGTTAATGCCTTCTATTTCCATTTTTTGATTAGTGCTTAATATTTTATTAAGATGCCGTGTAATTGACTTTGCTCTATTACTCTCTGAAAAATAATATTAAAAAGGAAATCAAATCTTTTGGCAACTTTAAATATCATTTTTGATTTTACAGGTTATAGTAGAGCAGTGTATAAAACATTTATAGGAGAACAAAAATAAACTTCCAAGGAGCCACAATGTGCTAATAACCTCATTCTTAGGGGAAATAGTAAGTGATTATTTTCCACTACTCTGGGTGATTGCGGTACTAGAATTTACAGTGAAACTCATTTACCCAGTACCCCAAGGAGAGTGGTGTTCTTTTGTTGCTTCTTTTTGATGGGGACTTAACTCTGCGTGTCTGACACTGAGCTGAATAACCCCTGTTGGGATTTGAAAATCCTTTCACAATAGGCAGAATTTTTCTATGCATAAGCTGGGAGAACCAGCATGGACGCATAGTAAGGAGATTTAAAAATGGTAGATTCAGAAAAGAAGAAATTGGAGAAAGGATAAGGGTATGCATTAATATTATTTTTTGTTCACTCTTCTGGTTCAATGACAACAACCAGTATGCTCATTATTAAGTTCATAAATGAGGTTGTAACAATAGTGTATGAAAAAGGCATTTTAGGGAGAAAATAACCCATGAAACTTAATAATTTATCATTTAATTTTCACTTACTTGTTTCAAAAATTAAATTACATAGTCCATATTAATGCCAAATTGTGTTCTATTTTTCATACATTGTCAATTTACATATCTTTATTTTGGACATGCTAGCAAATCTTAGTGATCTTTGTCACCCTTCCATGATTTATAAAGTCAATTTCCTCTCTGATTTACAGAAAAACAAAAAAAAATTTCTACATTTTTCAGCAGACAAAAGAAAACCTCTCTTGCCTTTGCTCCCCATTGCATCAGTACATTTTTCCCCATTAGAACAATCATTTGTACTTCAGTATTGTCCCTCACTTCTTTCGATGGTGTGTCAACAAAGTGACACATCCCATCATGGGACAACTCACTATTTCCTTCCCAGGTATTAATGTGATTATACCTATCCGTCTTGAGCATCCGTAGTGTCATTTATGAGCCTTCTACACAGAAAAGGTCCATTTGTACTTTATGAAATGTTTCTATTGAAACTTGAAAAAAGTAATTTCTAAAGAGGTAGTGAATTGCAATCAGATTAAAATTATTGTTAAGTACTATTTTGCCAGTCACATTTTCCTCCTGTCTGAACATGTCACTCGACCTCCAAATACCAATCTTTACAAATCTTTTTCTAGTGATTTCCCATCATCTCAATGAAATTTTGACCTCAAATATTTTAAATATGTGCTAATAATTGAAACCAAATTCATGTAAATATAATAATACTATAAGTACCCGAGCATGACACAATGAGAATATGGATATTTCTATTCTTTGTGCAAAATAAAATATGAATAGGTCTTTGCAGATATGTAGAAGTCTTATCTTGCCTTATTGAACATGCATGGAAAGATAAGTCAATTGTTTGCCACACAAAGGACTTCATCTGTAGCATAGAAAAAGATGAAACTTTGTGTGTTCATCTCATTTCAAAACGAATCACAGTCTGAACACATAGGAAAGACAGGTGCATTCACAATCCCTGAAAGCAAACAGCTGCACCACAGGAAGAGTCAAGGACATGGGAACAAGCATGCACCTGGCAATGAATATTACATTGGACACTACTTCCTTCTTTTAGAAGCAGCAGAAATAGGAGAAATTTGTATGATATTCATTTTAATAGAAAAAAGTCTTTTTTTTTAAATCATAATCAATAAATTTACAGCCTGTATTATTTTCCTCTCAGGAAGAAATAAAAGAATATATTTATTAGCCAGAAAAACCACCTAATGAGTTAGATAATATTAATAACATATGCTTACTTAGTAGGAATTTTGAGTTGGCACTGTTTGTAATTTGAAATCTTCCTATTAATGCTATGGCTTAGTTTGGCTCTGGTGCCAATAGTAAAGGGATGTAATATATTTACTTCCAAAAGTTAAGCTTTCAAAAGGAAGAAGAAAGAGAGTGGTAAGTAATGAATAACATAAAAGCTGATGTGGAAATGCATTAAAAATACAGTCACTTAGTCTCTCAATAATTTGCAATTTGTGGTAATTAGACATAAGATAGGCCAAATACTCTTTTGGCATTATATACAAAATAAGGCTTTAAAGAAAAAATAAAACTAAAGGTATTATATAGACATCTCTCTCTATATATATGTGTGTGTGTGTGTGTGTATGTGTGTGTATACACTTTTTTCTCAGATGTCCCCAATATGTAAAATAAAAGGTGCAAAATAAAGTAAAAAAATAAAATAAAAGTGTAAAATAAAAGAGGCTGAAATTGTGGCATTTGCATAAAGTCTTCAAGGAGGTGTATGATTCCATAAGACAAAGAAGTAAGGAATAATCTATAGAACTATGCCTTTTGTCATCCAGAGTAATATCTTAAAACATAAAACAGAAAGCTATTCAAACTTTTAGTTTATAGAAATACAGAAAAAATTATAACTAATTTTTTAATGTTTACTTATTTTTAAATTTTTTTGATGTTTATTTATTTTTGAGAGGCGAGGGGAGAGAGACACAGAATCCTCCAGCACAGAGCCTTTTGTGGGGCTTGAACCCACAAACCATGAGATCATGACCTGAGCCGAAGTTGGACGCTTAAATGACTGAGCCACCCAGGTGCTGAAAATTATAAATAATCTGACAATTTACACAACCATGATTCAAAATACTCTTGGCAGATTGGCATACTAAATAAAATAAATGACACGATATTTAGAGAAATACATATAGAACCTCTGCATTTAAATTAGAGTAGTGCTGTAGTGGTGATGAAAATCTCACTATTTAACTTTATTATTGTATTACTTTGATAAAAAGTTAAAGTGAGCCAAAATCTTATTCTACAAGGAGTAATTCTAGTTTTGTCTTCAAATATTTAAAGGACTATCATGTGGGGTGCCTGGGTGGCTCAGTTTGTTAATCAGCCAACTCTTGATTTCAGCTCAGGTCATGATCTCACGGTTCCTGAACCCCACGTCAGGCTCTGTGCTGATAGCCCAGAGCCTGCGTGGGATTCCCTGTCTCTCCCTCTCTCTGTCCCTCCTCCTGCTTGTGGGCACAGGCATATGTGCGCACATTCTCTCTCTCTCTCAAAATAGCTAAATAAACATTTTGGCATACCTGGATGGCTCAGTTGGTTAAGAGTCAGACTCTTAATTTAGGCTCAGGTCATGATCTCAAGGTTCATGGGTTCGAGCCTCACAACAGGCTCCGCACTGCCAGTCCGGATCCTGCTTGAAAATCTCTCTCTCCCTCCATCCCCTGCTTGTGCTCTCTCTTTCAAAAAATAAATAAACTTTTAAAAAATTAAAATAAAGGACTATCATGTATAATAAGAATGTGCTTATATTTTATGTCTCCTAAACATTGAAAATAAGGGCACTTGACAGAAATGGTACACAATCAGATTGAGGATCTCTACAACTTTTTATCAAAGGAACACAATAATGAACATAAATAGTGAGTAAACTTTCCATTGTCATCTGCATACAGTCAGATACTCCTGTTTAAGAATGTATTTTCTTAACATTGCATAAGGAAATTCATTTGTATAGAAACTGAATTGTACACTTCCATGAAGGCAGAAACTACTTTGGGTTTATTTTTGTTTACTTGTTTTTTCTTTGTATTTTATTCCACTGAATCTCATGCCAAAAATAATATCTGAAATTTGATAAATGTTGATTTTTAAAAATGAATGAATGAGATAAAAAAGTAGTTTGAACCAAATCACTTTTGGACCTCACACAGTTCTATTTTACATTATATATTCTATTTATGCTTACAAAATAAATAGATGGTCTTAAAAATGTCTTCCAAATATAACCTATGAGTTCCTATCCTTTTATATTTTATAGCATCAAATGGAATAATCTGAAAAAATAAGACACTATATGAATAAAGATTACATAGAAGATACTATATAAAAAAAGACTAATTTCAGTAATTTAAGTTTTGAAAAGTATATCCTGGAAGCTGTTAAACTCTAGACAATAGTCAAATTAGCCTTTGGTAAACTGGTTGAACTATTTAACAGTAATTACTTTTATTTTCAATCCCTTCTTATTAACGGTTCGAATGTGAACAATTTCTGATATAATACTTTTTAAATGAAACAAGAAAGAAGTTGTTACTCATTTGAAATAGACAATTTCAAACAACAAAATAGATTGGGAAGAATTGTATAAATTAGTATAAAAGTACTAACAGAAGATAATAATTTTAGACCTTTGTTTACTGGACGACAATCTCTTAAAGATTCATAGGAATTTATCACATAAAATGATCCATTATTTTATGCTTTATGAGAACCCCTAATTTTCACTGCTTTCTCTCTTAAGTAGAAATTTGAATTAAAAATACACAGTAGGATTGATAACTATAAAATCTCTTTTGTTGTTGTTCTTCAGTTTTTCCCTTTGCAACTGAAGGTTTATGGAGGCTGTTCTAGCCCAGTTATAATTTTGTTTCAAACCCAATTTTTTTCTGTTTATCTTTTAAATGCTTCTACCTTTTCATTGTTTACCTAAGTATTTTCTGACCTTCATTCTTTTGATTAAGTCTTACTGGGTACAAACAATGTACCATAAATATACCACGCTCCAGGAATGAAAGTTAACTAAGGTGTAGTTTCTGAGTTCAGACAAGTGTGGAATACAGAAAATAAAATCAGTGTTTAATAGTAACCTTGTTATATAGTACTGGATGCTCTCGAAATATAAAATTTGAAAACAGAAGAAAGACATCTAATTTTAAAAATCTTTTTTTTTTGAAAGAGGTTTTGAGAAAGTAACAACAAAACAGTGGAAGAGTAGAAATAACAATTCTGGAAAATGGAATTGGAACAGAGTATTTAAGAAATAAGAGGATCAAGAAAGCAGTGAAGTGTTTTTCTTTTTCTTTCTTTCTTTCTTTATTTTATTTTTTTTTTTTTTGCATAACTATTTGTAGGTATGACAGGCATGAAATGAGGCTGAAAGTAGGAGAGGGGATGAAGGGAGGGATGAGGTGTTTCAGTTCTGGGATGTGACCTCAATTCTGAAGAATATGGAGAGTTACTAAAGATTTAAACAACAAAAACAACAAAATATGCCCAGGTTTTTAGAGGAAGAAAAATATGACTAAACACTTAAAGTACATTACATAAATACATAAATGGAGGAAAGACCAAAGTCCTAGAGATTAGGTAAGAAGCTGTTAGAGTAACCTAGAGACAGAGAGAAAGAAGGGAAGGTGGGTGGGGATGATCAGAGTCAGAAAGAGAGAAGAAAGAAGAGATTGAAAAATATTTAGGTTGTGATATCAACAAAACACAAACTGGGTGTGACAGTAGAGATAACAAAAGTAAATTCAAATAAATTGCAGCTGAGCAATTTAGTAGAGAATGGTGTCATTTAGTAAGAGAATACAAGAAGAACATGTTGGCTGTTCGGCTAAAACTAGAAGGCTAGATATTTCGGGTTCAATATGAGATTGTTCAACTGGAGGCAACTGGTATCTAGTGAACAATTGGCTATAATTTTCTGAAAACCTGAAGATAAATCTGGCATGCTTATGAAATATGAGTATCATCAGAATTTAACTGTTGGTGGAAATCGTCAACATGGATGAGTTAAACTATGGAGGATAATTTTAAAGACGGGAGGGAAAGAGAGAAAACCAAAGTGAGTATCATAAGAATGGCATGCAAAGGCAACATAGAGAAATGAAAACTGAGCTAGTAAAATTAAAGAAGAATGAAAAAAGTGGGGCACCTGGGTGTCTCAGTCACTTAAGTGTCTGACTCTTAGTATCAGCTCAGGTAGCTCACAGTTTTGTGGGTTTGAGTCCCCCACATCAGGCTGTGCGCTCACAGCAAGGAGGTTGCTTGGGATTCTCTCTCTCCCTCTCTCTGTCCCTCCCCCACTCACTCTGTCTCTCTCAAAATAAACAAATACACTTAATAAAAATAATAATTTAAAAAATCTATCTATATGCAATCGTATGTATAATATCCATAATAGAGAGAGAGCAAAATTATATTGTGCTTAGTAGAAATCAGTGATTGCTGATAGCACTAAGTCACTGAGAAATAGGAAAATCATGACTCCTACACATACAGAGTTATGTTTTCAATAACTACACTAGCAAAAATGAGAAAAGCAGGAGTGTGGGTTCAGAACATTTGGTTTGAGAAAGAAAATAGAGAGAATTCCTGGAAAATGGTCTTAATTTGTTAGAGGACAGGGGTGTGGGAAAGACAGAATGAGATAGAGAGTATGTGAAGCAAAAAAGGAGACCTGCAAAAAATAAGCTTGATGTGATTTTGAAATATTGGCTGGAGGAAAAATTGCTGACCAGGACTCAAGAAGGAATGGGAGGTAGTAGTGAATGACAACTGAAACCGGAAATAAGTGTTGCTGCTTATTTAAATGCCTGTGTGTGTTTTGGCAGTAGCTCAGTCAGTAAAGCGCATGACTCTTGAACTCAGGGTCATGAGATCAAGCCCCACATTGGGAGTAGAGATCAGTTAAAAAAAAAGTTAAAAAAAAATAAATAACTAAATAAACGTTTATGGATTTTCCTCAATTAGGGATTAAGTGTTGGGGCAGAAACTTGGCAGAAAGCAGAAAGCTGGACTTACAAGGTGGTATGAGGCTAGAAACACGGCCAAGTATAGAATATTGAGACAGATTAATAGTGAGAGTGATCATACATGTGTCAGGAAACACTTAAAATCAAGAACGTACTGATTCATTGGGAAAAAGAAAAACATTACTGAGAATCTCATAGTAGTAAAGAACAACTTTATGATGACTAAACAATATTTGGGATTTTTAAAGAAAGAGGATCAATTTAGAACTTGTACATTCTCTATATTGCATTGGTCAGCATGTACATCAAAATTTCTTCAAAATATCTCTGGCACTTATCAATTCTTTACTGTTTGTACTCTAATTTTTTATTCAATTCTCTAAAAATTATCATGGTTTTCAGGGGACTTTACTGACTCCAGACCCTTTCTTATAACACTGAGTCCACTTCCTTCTCTTTCGGTGATAAATACAAGGTCTGCATGTGTGATAAATTCCTGGGCAGCCAGTGATCTTATCAAAACAGATTCTTATATGAGCTCCATTACCATAACTTTTTCTGAAGTTAATAGAAGATTTGAGCCACTTTTCCTTTCATGTTAACATTTCCATGTGCGTGCTGTACTCACATTTTCTTGGTCTCTCGGGACCTTCTCCCATTTTATGTTGATAACATCATCACAAAAATGTTTTACACTCTAGCATGCTGCATCTACCGTATATGCTTACAGGTGCTTTTTTCTTCTAAAAATACACTCCAAATCAAATTGCAATAGGCCAAATGGTTTGATCTGCCGTTATGACTTCCCAGTATATTTTATGTTATGCACCAGAATGTTTCAATGTGCTTCATAGCAAGTTTTTAATCTTTCCTTGTTCAGCTCACTCTGTAGTAACCAATAGATATTTAAGTGTAGTGTTACAATATATTTTCCACACAAATACAAGGAAGTGAAGTGCACTTGAGTAAATATGCTTTCTAAAGGACTAGCTGACTCCTTATTAACCAGGTTTCTTTGCAAGGCCACTATAAATCAAGGCTCTTATGACACACATAAGTGCTTTAGAAGTTAGAATTGATGACTGGGACAGGTTCAGATTTCTCAGTTACCTCAGTGTAAATCATTATCTAGCCTTAAAGCATGTTTCTGCAAGCCTAAACATCATTTCAGTGATGAAAAAGGATATTAACTATGGTTACCATTAAACAATTTTATGCTAGGTTATTAAAGTTTCTTGAAACCATTTTAGGGAAAAAATTACTTTGCTGATACACATGCATTTTAACATGACAAACCTTGATGACCTGTGAAAAATGACCAAATTTTGTGGTGGACAAAGATTAGAGTCTGTAAAGAAGCATGATGGGATGACAAAATCTCTGGATTGAGTCTTTGCCCAGTTGATTTAACTAATTTTGTGGCATTGAGAAAACTCTTCCATTCTATGGTTCTGTTTCTCTAATTGAAGAATTAACTATTTTTACGATGTAGATTTTAACATAATTCCTATTCTCAGCTTCTATCATGAGAATACTTTTCCATCTTTCAAACTGGAAATGTATTTAGATTATAAAGAGCAATGACAGATTTCAGTTAGATGTACTTTTTGATTTTGTATACAAAACATAGCTACTATTTCCAGTTCTATAGGATAAAAAGGAACATTTGACCCTCTACAGTCTCTGTTTAGACTGCATTCAAGATTGTGTAATCTAGACTGAATAACAATGGACCTTCTGAAAAACACTCATTCATGGGAGGTCCACAAGAATTGAAATCTTAAAAAATGATAACTAATATCAAATGTAGATTACTCAACACATATACTACCCAAAGCTTTGAAAACAATAATAATATAGGTCAAATGACAACTCATAGATATATATGTATAGATTTTGGCAAATGGTACATGTTTCCAAGGGATGTTGTCAATAATGTCTAAATATTCCAAAAATCCATGTCTGTGAAATAAATAACCTATTTTCAGAATTATGCAAATTTGTTATTTCATCTCCATTCTCTCAGTCTATTTTTTTTCCAGTACTGGCACCATATTTTGCTTTGCAAGACTATGAAATTAAATTTTCACTTTCTGAAACATTGTGAGTAAACATGAACCTCCTTCACATCAGCAAGGAAACAATTAAGGCAGCAATGAAAACTACTGGTTATTATCTGAACCAAATCATTAAAATTACCACAGGCAGAAAATAAATACCGCCATTTTCAGTTTGGAGTTGAATTACTTACTGTATTCTTATAATACTGTGAGCTAAAGGAAAGAAAATATTGAAAAAACTATAAGGAAGAGAAAATACATTTACAGTACTTACCAGACCACATTTATTGAAAAAAATCACATACTGTGAACCCAGGCAATTCAAACCCATGTTGTTTAAGGGTCAACTGTATTAGGCACCAAGTAATTATTCTATAAAAGCACCTGTTGGGCAGGAAACTAGGCATGATGGACAGGAGGTTAGACCTGAACAGTCCTGACCAAGAGCCCTAACCAAGAACTGCCCAGGGGTCACCCCCATCGACCATCTAGCAGCATCCAGGCAAATCCCAGAAGAGAAAGTTAAGTTTGTTGTACTTGTTACACTTGCGCAGAAAGCAGCCACTGGTCTTATTTGACCTATGTCTCCAGAATATAAAGAATACTGCCATATCTTAACCCATTAAGGTATTTTGAATACATCTTGGGAAAATACATGCATAGTTGGCAAATTATGATATATATCAAAAATTGCTATATGCCCACACTCCACAGTTTCTGTGGCCTTCAGGTCTCTTGACTGGACCATTCCTCCCTTGGAGTGTACTTTAATAAAACTTTGCCGGGCTTTACGTTTGTTTAGCTGCCCTGTAATTCTTTACTGTGGCTGTGAAAAATACTGAGGCTTCTTTCCTTTTCCATGTCACTCTCAGTAACACACCTATGTCCCTACAGTGACATGTAGAACAAATTTAAAAGATGCCTGATTAAAATGAAAAGTTCCTTGTATTCCTATCGTTATAAAATAGTGGCAATTACAAGAATCAGATACATTACATGATTAAGAGAGGATAAGAGGGGTGTCTGGGTGGCTCAGTCCAATGAGCCTGTGACTCCTTGTTTAGCTCAGGTCATTATCTCTGGGCTTGGTAGATTCAAGCCCCACAACCAGGCCCTGCCCTGGCCACCTGGAGCCTGCTTGGGATTCTCTCACCTCTCTTTCTGCCCCTCCCCCACTCATGCACTCACTCTCTCTCTCTCTCTCTCTCTAAAAAATAAGTAAGTAAACTTTAATAAAAGCTTTAAAAAAGAGAGAGAGGATAAGAAAAAAAACTGGTGGTGTGGTTGGATATATTCAAAGTAAGAAAAAATTAACCGAATTTCAAAGTCAGGAAAATCTTACCGGCCACACTCTAATTATAACCGCTCTCAGTATTTATAATGCAAACACACACAGACACTGTACAACTGTTCATATATTTTGTTTAAATATACAAAACTGTTATTTTCTTGCCCTCATCCTCCTTTAGTACACAAAAAAATGCCAACCGAATTCCCACTGCAGAGCTTTTGCATGTGTTTCCCTCTGCCGAGAATTCATTTCCTGCTCACCTGAATCCCCTCCTTTCTTACAGGACTAGCTTGACTCCAATGTCCATGGTTCAAATTAAATATCACCTCCACCGGCCTAGACACTTGCCCTTATTACTCACTGTTTCAGCACAGTATTTCTTTTTTTTCATAATATCTATGAAATATATCATCATGTGTTTGTCTCTTACCTATAATCAAATCATTTATGTATTTAACTCTTTGTGTTCTCCATACTAGGATATAGACTCTATCAGAGTTCTGTTCAATAGTGATATAGGCAGCATTTACTACAGAATCCAGTTATCTAGTATGCTGTCAATAAGTATTAATTGAAGAAACAAAAAAGTGAATCTAATTTTATACCGTATGCTCTCTTATTCATCACAGATGTAAATCCATTTTTATATTTAGACAGAACAATAATTTGAATCATTGTAACATACTTTACTTATAAAACCCCCAGTTCTTTGGGCATACACTTTGCCATTTGCTTCTACAGAACTACTCACCAAAGAATATTTGAAAACAAAATATCCCCATCAAACTTCTGTTTGTATCTTGCCTTTGTTCTGTTCAGTGCAATTTGTTTGCCCTTACTTCATTGTCTTCAGGCCTCCTTTGGAGAACTGAGAAAAAATGAAAATGAAATATATTTCACAATTACATGAACAAGTTTGCTTTTAAAAATCATATGTCTATTCAATTTTATAAAAATTAGATCAAGAAGATTTTTCTTGTTGAAGTCCACAAGTATGATAAAGAAATCTGTGACATTAATGATTTTTCTCAGGTTTTCTTTACTTCATGCTGATTTTTAATTATTTAATTTCTGCAATTGGAAAAGATATTCAATTTTAGGTAATTACTTAACAGATCAACAAATTTGATGTGTAACTTTTCATTTATGTTACTGGTGAAATAATAAAATTCACACATTATCTATCAACATTATAAATTAAATTATTTTAAGTAGAAAAACCTAAGTTAATTAGCAAAATAACTCAGGAAATACTTTTAATGTTATAGAATAACTGTCACTCTGAAGACTAACAAGACTTTGCCACAGAATATATTTAAAATTTTATAGTTAAATCCCATTTAGTTCTTCACATCTATCAATTAAATCATATTTTTCCTGTATTTTATACCACTCTTTTCATGTTCTACATGAAACATTGGTTCTGCAGCTGTTCCTATCAATATTTTTTTCCAAAAGACAACCATAGCTCAAGCAGATTTAAAATAAATGGCATAGTGAATAGAAATTATATTTTCCACTGAAAACTCAAACTCATCCAAAGTAAATTTGAATCTATAAAATGTTATAGTAAAATGTTATGTATAGAATGATTCATCCACATGTTAAAAAAAGAAAAAGAAAATTCAAACCATTACACTACAATATTAACTCAGAATTAAAATTACTCAGACTGAGGAGGAGCCAACATGGCAGAACAGCATGGAAGTTTTTTGTGTGTCTCATGTCCATGAAATACAGCCAGACCAACACTAAACCATCCTGCACACCTAGAAAACTGATTGGAGGACTCACACAACAATCTGCACAACCTGAACCACAGAATTCAGCAGGTACTTGGACTGGGGAGGTGACCCTGGGGAGCTAGAAGCCTCGGGAAGGGAGGTGCTTTTACGGGCAGAGACAGGACAGAGACAGGCCAGGGGGAGAATATGGGAAAAGCATCCCTCCCCAAAAGCAGGTGGAGACAAAGTAGAAAATTGGAAACAGCCATGGGACTGAACTAAAAAGGGAGAAAGGAGAGGGTTTAAATTCCATTAACACTGTAAACAGGGGGAGCACAGAGTCTGCAGCTCTACAGATCAATACCTGATGGTGCTCTGGTGGGAAGGGTGAATCCCCAGGAGCAGAGTGGGTTCTGGGAGGTTCTCACTCGTGCCACACTGGGAGAAGCGGTTCCATTGCTGGAAGGACATTTGGTAGAGGCTGTGAGGCAACTTGGGCCCAGCAGACCCCAGAGAATTGCCGCATTTGCTGGTGCTGATCATTAAGGGTGAAGCCAGGTGCCAGATGGGTGTTGTGATTTTCCATAATTCCTGAAACACTGCTGCTGCACTGTCTCGCGAACTTTTCCTGTGGTGGGCTGGCACCTGACCGCTGGCTCTGGGTGTCGGTAGCAGCACAGTCCGGGAAACTTTCCTGGGTGCAGCCGCATACAGCCACTGCTCAGTGAGACCCTCTGAAGAGGGGCAAAACAGGTCAAAGCCACAGTCTCTTAGAAGTAAAGGGCCGGGGAAAACAGCCGCGTCTGAGACAAAACGCGTGAGAGAGGTCCTACCTCGGGCTTGGTCATGGACAGTGTAAAAGTAGGGAGTGGATAAAAGTGGAAGAGGAAGGATGGGTGAGTGATTGCTGATCAGGGAGAACAGAGTTCCCATACTAGAGACTGGGTAGCTGGGTGACGCCATTTTCACTGCTCCCGCACATGCCAATAGGCACCTACAAGCCCCACAACACTCGACCCCAGTCGGCTAGCAGCACCATCTAGTGGAGAACAGAGCAGTTACACTAAGACCCACCCAACTGGGCCAACCTCTGCTCTTTAGGGACAGAAGTCTCACCGCCTGCTTAGTTTATGGACTATAAAGTGCTTCATCGTCTGACTTCTAGGGGAAAATTAAGCAATTTCAGTCATATTTCAGTCTGTTAGGCCCATCTATTCAATTTTCTTTCCTTTTTTTCTTTTTTTCTTTTCTTTTCTTGAATACAGAAAGAGAAAAAATTCATTTTTATTTTCAACTTTTATTAAAAATATTTTTCTTTAATTTTGTTACTGTATTTTTTTACTTTTGTGGAAATTTATTAAAATTCTATTTTACTTCCATCATTTTATTTTAGTCTACTTCAGTGTATTCATTTTTTAAAATTTTCAAATCATTCCTTTTTTCTTTTTTCTTTTTTTGTTTCTTTCCTTTTTCTTGAATACAGAAAGAGAAAAATTTCACTTGTATTTTTAATTTTTATTAAAAAATATTTTTTAAATTTCTTTTCTACTATGTTTTTTAGTTTTGTGTAAATTTTTTCAAATTCTAGTTTACTTCCATCATTTCATTTTAGTCTACTTCAGTATATTTATTTTTTTAAATTTTCATACAATTTTCTTTTTTTTCTTCTTTCCCCTTTTTTCTCTAATCTATCAAGCCACTTTCAACACCCAGACCAAAACATACATACGATCTAGCATCATTAATTCGATTTTGTGTGTGTGTGTTTAATTTTTTAATTTTAATATTTTTAATTTTACTTTTTTATTTTAATTTTTTATATCTCATTAATTCCTATTGTCCCTTCAAAAAGATGGAATGAAAGAATTCACCCCAAAAGAAAGAGCAGGAAGAAACGACAGCCAGCCAGGGAGTTAACCAACACAGATACAAGCAAGATGTCTGAACAAGAATTATGAATCATGATTATAAGGGAGCGGCTCCTGGGTGACTCAGTCAGGTCAGCATCTGACTTTGGCTCAGGTCATGATCTCAGGATTTGTGAGTTTGAGCCCCACGTCGGGCTCTGTGCTGACAGCTCAGAGCCTGGAGCCTGTTTTGGATTCTGTGTCTCCCTCTCTCTCTGCCCCTCCCCTGCTCACGATCTGTCTCTGTCTCAAAAATAAATAAATCTTTAAAAAATTAAAAAAAAAAAAAAAGAATCACGATAATAAGAATACTAGCTGGAGTTGACCTGACCTAGCTCAGGTCTTGATCTCAGGGTCCTGAGTTCATGTCCCATGTTGGACTTCACACTGAGCATGAAGCCTACATTAAAAAAAAAAAAAAAAATCACTTTATTGAAGTGTAATTAAATTACAAAAAGCAGAACATAATGTATACAACTTGATTAGTTTGGAGTTAAGTATGCACTTGACAAATAATCCCTATAATCAATGACATAAACATATCCATCACCTCCAAAAGTTTCTTCTTGCCTTCTTTAAATAAATAATAAATACATAAGTAGATAGATGATAGATAGATAGATAGATAGATGTGTTACATTTTCTTATGCTAAAACTTGAGGTGCATTTTCATTTTGCTTCAATTTGGGTTATAATATTTGTGCAGCTTTTGTTTTTCTGGAGTCTAATTACTTTTAAATTTTTGGGGTTGGCAGAAATGCATGAAATACCCTTATAACATTGATGACATCCAGATTCTTTATCATAGCACAGTATTAATGTTTTATGTAATTCTGATTGCTTTCTAAAGGACTTGCCTTTTTGTTCCTCAAATGTTAGTGGGAATTTCACACATATTTTTCTTGATTCATTTTTCCTTCAGCGTATGTTCAAGCAATCTTTTTCTGAAAATGACAGATATGATAACAGTCACTCCAAGACCTTGTATGCTAAAAGTGTCTTTTTTTTCCCTTTTGTCTTTCGGTTTTAATTTTTGCTAGTTATAAAATTCTGTGTTCAAACTCAATTTCTGTCAAAATTATGGAGAAATTTCTCCTTTGTTTTATACTATGCAATATTTTCTTATTTTTTTCTTTCAAGCTTTTATTTTAATTCAAGTTAGTTAACATATAGTGTAGTATTGGTTTCAGAAGTAGAATTTAGTGATTCATCACTTACATATAACACCCAGGGCTTATCACAAGTGCCCTCCTTAATACCATCACCCATTTAACCCATCCCCTCACCCACCTCCCTTCCAGCAACCCTTAGTTTGTTCTGTATAGTTAAGAGTCTCTTATGGTTTGCCTCCTTCTGTATTATTATCTTATTTTACTTTTCCTTCCCCTCCCCCATGTTCATTGTTTTGTTTCTAAAATTCCACATATGAGTGGAATCACATGGTATTTGTCTTTCTCTGACTTATTTTGCTTAGCATAATATACTCTACCTCTCTCCACATAGTTGCAAATGGCAAGGTTTCATTCTTTTTGATGGCTGAGTAATATTATATATATGTATACATATATATATACATATATATATGTATATATATATGTGTGTGTGTATATATATATATATATATATGTATATATATATATATATATATCTTCTTTTTTTTTATATTTTTTTACTTCTTTATCCATTCATCAGTTAATGGACATTTGGGATCTTTCCATAATTTGGCTATTTTTGATAGTGCTGCTATAAACACTGAAGTTCATGTGCCCCTTTGATTCAGTATTTTCATATCCTTTATATAAATAGCCAGTAACAATTGCTGAATCATGGGGTAGTTCTATTTTTAACTTTTTGAGGAATATCCATACTGTATCCCAGAGTGGATGAACAGTTTGTATACCCACCAACAGTATAAGAGGGTTCCCCTTTTTCTGCATCCTTGTCAATGCCTGTTGTTTCCTATTTTGTTAAACTTAGACATTCTGACAGGTGTAAGGGGCTATCTCATTGTGGTTTTGATTTATATTTCCCTGATGATGAGTGATGTTAAGCGTATTTTCATGTGTCTGTTAGCCATTTGAATGTCTTCTTTGGAGAAATTTCTTAATATCTTTTGCCCATTTCTTAACTGGATTATTTATTTATTTATTTTTTTTTTTGAGTTTAATAAGTTCTTTATAAATTTTTGAGAATAGCCCTTTATCTTATATGTCATTTGCAAATATCTTCTCCCATTCCATGGGCTGACTTTTAGTTGTTTTTTTTTTTTTTTTTTTTTTAATTTTTCTTTCACTTGCAGAAGTTTTTTATCTTGATTAAGTCCGGATAGTTCATTTTTGTTTTTGTTTACCTTGCCTCAGGAGATGTGTCTTTTAAGAACATGCTATGGCTGAGGTGAAAATGGTTGTTGCCTGGGTTCTCCTCTAGGATTTTGATGGTTTCCTATCTCACATTTAGGTCTTTCATCCATGTTGAATTTTTTTGTGTATGGTGTAAGAAAGTGGTCCAGTTTCATTTTTCTGCTGTCCAGGTTTCCCAACATAGTTTGTTGAAGAGCCTGTCCTTTCTCCATTGAATATTCTTTCCTGTTCTGTCGAAGATTAGTTGACCATATATTTGGGGATCCACATCTGGGTTTTCTATTATGTTACATTGATCTATGTCTCTGTTTTTGTGCCACTACCATACACACTGTCTTGATGATTACATCTTTGTAATGCAGCTTGAAATTTGGAATTGTGATGCCTCCCTCTTTGCCTTTCTTTTTCAATATTACTTTGGCTATTTGGGGTCTTTTCTGGTTCCATACAAATTTTAGGATTCTTCTTCTAGCTTCGTGAAAAATATTGGGATTATTTTGATAGGCATTGCAATGAATACAACCCAAGGACTGCTTTGGGTAGCTTAGGCACAGCAACAATATTTGTTCTTCCAATCCATCAGCATGGAATGTTTTTCCATTATTTGTGTCTTCTTCAATTTCTTTCAAAAGCGTACCGATCTTTTATCTCTTTGGTTAGGCTTATTCCTAGTTATATTTTGTTTGTTTGTTTTGCAATTTTAAAGGGGATTGATTCCTGGATTTCTCTTTCTGCTGCTTTATTATCATGATATAGAAATACAACCAAATTTTGTACATTGATTTTATATCCTGCGACTTTACTGAATTCCTGTATCAGTTCTAGCAATTTTTTCATGGAATCTTTTGGGTTTTCTATGTAGAGTATCGTGTCATCTATGAAGAGTGAAAGTTTGACTTCTTCCTTGCCAATTGGGTATTTTTGGTTGTCTGATACTGAGGTTAGGACTTCAGTACTATGTTGAACAACAATGGTGAGAGTAGACATCCCTGTTGTGTTCCTGACCTTAGGGGAAAGGCTCTCAGTTTTCCCCTACTGAGGATGATATTAGCTGTGGATTTTTTGTATATGGCCTTTATGATATTGAGGTATGATCCCTCTATCACTACTTTCTTGAGAGTTTTTCATCAAGAAAGAATGCTGTATTTTTTCAAATGCTTTTTCTGCATCTATTGAGAGGATCATCTGGTTCTTATCTTTTTTTTTCTTTTTCTTTTTTCTTTTTTTTTTTTTTTACTGTGGTGTATCACATTGACTGATTTGCAGATATTGAATCAGCTCTGCAGCCCAAGAATAAATCCCACCTGATTGTAGTAAATAATTCTTCTAGTGTACTGTTGGATTCTATTTGCTAGTATCTTATTGAGAATTTTTTAATCCAAGTTCATGAGGGATATTGGCCTATAATTTTCCTTTTTAGTGGGGCTATTGTTGGGTTTTGGAAGAAAGGTAATGCTGGCCTCATAGAATGAGTTTGGAAGTTTTCCTTTTATTTTTATTTTTTGAGACAGTTGCAAAGGAACAGGAATTAATTCTTCTTTAAATGTTTGGTAGAATTCCCCTGGAAAGCCATCTGGCCCTGGACTCTTGTCTACTGGGAGATTTTTTCATTACTGATTCAATTTCTTTGCTGGTTATGGTCTGTTCAAATTTTCTATGTTTTCCTGTTTCAGTTTTGGTAGTTTATATGTTTCTAGGAATTTATTCAATTCTTGTAGATTGCCCAATTTGTTCACATATAATTTTTCTTTTTTTTCACATATAATTTTTCAAATATTGTCATAATTGTTTTAACTTCTGTGGTATTGGTCACGATCCCTCCGCTTGCATTTGTGATTTTATTTCTTTGGATCCTTTCTCTTTTCTTTTTGATATGCCTGGCTAGGGGGTATGATTTTTTTTTTTTTTTAATTCCTTAAAGAACCAGCACCTAGCTTCATTGAGCTATTCTGGTTTTTTTTTATTCTATATTATTTCTATTCTAATATTTCTTATTTCCCTTTTTCTGCTGTTTTTGCACTCTATTTGCTGTTATTTTTTCCAGCTCCTTTAGGTGTAAAGTTAGGTTGTATATTTGAGACTTCTTCCTTCCTGAGGAACACCTGGATTGCTACATACTTCTTAAGACTACCTTTGATGCATCTCAAAGATTTTGGACTTTCATGTTTTCATTTTCATTTGCTTTCATTTTTTTTTATTTCTTCTTTAATTTCCTGGTTAATCTATTCATTATTTAGTATGATGTTCTTTAATCTCCATGTATTGGTAGTTTTTCTAATTTTTTCTTGTTGTTGACTTCAAGTTTCATAGCATTGTGGTCTGAAAATATGCATGGTATGATCTCAAACTTTTTGTACTTATTCAGGCCTGATTTGTGACCCAGTGTGTGAACTATTCTGGAGAATGTCCTATGTGCACCTGAAAATAATGTGCATTCTGCTGCTTTAGGGTAAAATACTCAGAATATTATCTGGTAAGTCCATCTGGTCCAAAGTATCATTTAAAGCCATTGTTTCCTTGTTGATTTTCTGCTTAGATGATCTGTTCGTTGTTGTAAGTGAGGTGTGAAATTTCCCTACTATGGTTGTGTTATTATCAATGAATGTCTTTAAGTTTGTTATTAATTGATTTATATACTTGGTATTCTAAGTTGGGGCATAATGTGCTCGCTTCGGCAGCACATATACTAAGTTGGGGCATAAATATTTATAATTGTTATATCTTTTTGTCTTATAGACCCCTTTATGATGATGTAGTGCCCTTCTTCATCTCTTATTACAGTCTTTGGTTTAAATTTGTCTGGTTTGTCTGATTTTAGTATGGCCACTCCATCTTTCTTTTGGCATCCTTAGCATAATAAATCATTCTCAACCTCCTCACGTTATTTTTTTTTAATTTTTTTAACATTTATTTATTTTTGAGACAGAGAGAGACAGAGCATGAACGGGGGAGGGGCAGAGAGAGAGGGAGACACAGAATTGGAAGCAGACTCCAGGCTCTGAGCCATCAGCCCAGAGCCCGACACGGGGCTCGAACTCACAGACTGCGAGATCGTGACCTGAGCTGAAGTCAGACGCTCAACCGACTGAGCCACCCAGGCGCCCCTCAACCTCCTCACTTTCAATCTGGAAGTTCTTTGGGTCTAAAATGAGTCTCTTATAAGCAACATATCAGTGAGACCTGTTTTTAATCCATTCTGACACCCTATGTCTTTTGATTGGAGCATTTAGCCCATATACATTCAGAGCAATTATTGATTGATATGAATTTAGTACCATTGTATTACCTGTAAAGTCTCTGCTTCTATAGATTATCTCTGTTCCTTTGCAGTCTTTGTTACTTTTGGTCTCTCTTTTCTGCTTAATAGGTCACCTTTAATATCTTTTGCAGAGCAGGTTTAGTGTTCACAAATTCCTTTAGTTTTTGTTTGTCTAGGAAATTCCTTATCTCTCCTATTTTGAATGATAGCCTTGCTGGATAAAGTATAATTGGCTGCAAATTTTTCCTGTTTAGAATGTGGAGTATATCATGTCACTCTCTCCTGGCCTGCCAAGTTTCTGTGGACAAGTATGCTGCTGTTAGTTGTCTACCCTTGTAGGTTAAGAACCTTTTGTCCTTAGCTACTTTTAGAATTCTCTCTTTTTCTTTGAATTTTGCAAGTTTCACTATGATGTGCTTAGGTGTTGACCTGTTTGGCTTGTTTGTTTTTTGAGGCGAGTTCTCTGTGCCTCCCAGGCTTGAATGCCTGTTTCCTTCCCCAGATTAGGGATGTTCTCAGCCATAATTTGTTCAAATAAACCTTCTGTCCCTTTTCCCTGCTCTACTGTTACAGATATTATTGCACTTCATTGAATCACTGATTTCCCTAAGTCTGTATTTATGATATAATTTTTTTCTTTCCCTCTTCTTTTCAGTTTCTTTATTTTATATAATCTTATCTTCTGTAATACCTATTTATCCCTTTGCTTCTTCCATCCTCATTGTAATTATACCAGTCAGTTTTGCATCTCAGTTACAGCATTTTTTTATTTCAGACTGACTAGTTTTTAGGTCTTTTATCTCTGCAGGAAGATTTCTCTGGCGTCCTCTATGCTTTTTATCCAAGCCCAACTAGTATTCTTATGACTGTTGTTCTAAATTCTTATTCAGATATGTTGCTTATATCTGCTTTGAGCACATCCTTGGCTGTGATTTCTTCTTAATCTTTCTTATGGGGAGAATTCCTCTGTCTTGTCATTCTTCTAGGTTTCTGACTTTTGCGGGTTATGAAAGCTTGTTATGTTTCCTGCTCCTGAGAGTAATACTGTATAAAGAACGGGTCATACACTGTCCAGGGCCAGACGCTTCAGGAAGTGTTTCTGGTGTATGCTGCCTGCACTCCACCATTGTGTTTTGCCTGCTCTTTCCCACAAGTCAGTCCTCTACAGAGCTCCTCCTTGTTTGCAGTGGGGGAGTGTTTGGACCTTTAATTAGCTGTGCTTTCATTTGGTTGTAAAAATAAGCCTGATTAAAAAAATAAAGCCTGGCCCCCCAAAAAAGAGAAAAGGATAAAGGAACAAAAACAAGCAAACAGACAAACAAACAAACAAAAAAAACCTATAAGCCTGATTATGAAGAAAAAGAAAGAAAGGAAAAAGAAGCCTCATCCGAAAAATGATTAAAGCCAACAAACAAACTGAACAAAATGCCTGATTCCAAAAAGAGGAAGAAACAAAGAAAGAGAGAAACACAGAGAGGAAGAAAGAAAGAAAGAAAGAAAGAAAATAAGAAAGAAAGAAAGAAAAAGGAAAATAAAAAAGTACCTGGTCCTATTTCCACCAGAGCTAAAGCTGATGCTTTGGCGCCCTCTATGACTTGGTGCATGGGGGGTGGGGTGGGGTGGCAGGGGTGATGTGGGTCCTCTGTTGAGGGAGGCCTGCTATGCTGGTTTACTGTCAAATCTGCCCTAGTGAAGAGGCTCCTGCAGGGCACAGTGTGGTGTGGCTGGAGCCTCCGCTGGGGGCACTTTGTCGCTCACTGAAGATCTAAAGTGCTGGTGGGTGGGGGAGGGGCAGAAAACTGGCTTCCCGCTGTCTCTCATCCCCCAGGGAGGGGAGGTCACGCCCACCAACTGCAGTTCAGGAAGCCCTCACATAAGTGTGAACAATCTGCACTCCTCTGTCCCAGGTCCCTGGGATTCCTTCCCTCAACCTGCGTGCCCACGCCAATGACACATTTGGCGCCACAGCTGTCCTGTGTTTTATCACCGGTGCGCGGCTGGGATTCAAAACTGCAAATCTTAAACGACCCGGTAAGGCAGACTGCTCCCCTCCTCCGAAAGATTGCCTGGCGGCACGGTGCCTGGCGCCATTCTGTGCCAGAAAAGCAGTTGCATGTCTGCGCATGTGCCTGGAGTTGATTATGGTGAAGCAAAGGAAAAACTGCGGCCAGGTTATCTGCCTTCTGCAGGAGCCTCTGTCCACTGCTGTTGAAATACACCTCCATCCAAATGCACTCCAAGAACGGGAACTTTCTCTCCCAGCAGGACACAGGGCATCCCCACACCACACCATCCATTCCTCGGGTTCCTCCCCAGCAGCACCACTGCCTGCCTCCCTCAACTCCGTGGAATTTCACAGACTTCTAAAACCCCAGAATCTGAGCTCCATTGTTGGCAAAAACTTGCTATAATAAGTTCTTCTCGATTCCCCGTCAATGGTTTTGGGGGAGGTTTTTTTCTTGTGTGAACCCAATCAGGCTGCTCTCTCTCCCCATCTGTCCGCTTTGTTTTCTCCCTCCCCTCCACATGGCGGAGGCACATCTTCACAAGCGCCTACCTGTCACGTTCTCTTCCTCTAATTGTGCAGATTATTCTCTTAATCCTCAAACCGATTTCATAGATGTTCAGAACGATTTGATGTTGATCTAAATGTGTTCAAGGGATGACACAAACCTAGGGTCTCCGGAGGCCCACCATCTTAACTCCTCCTATGCAATATTTTCGATGAGATGTCTGGCATTACCTATTTTTGCTCTTACTGTTTGTGTGCTTCTGTTTTTTAAAGTTTATGCAATCTTTTCTTTGCCCGTGTGATTTGAAAATCTGTTGCCTATGTTTAGAAAAAGGGGTTTCAACATTTTGTGATTCATTTAGTGAACACATTTAATTGGCTCATACTATTTGAGTTCTGAATATTTGTACCTAATCTTTCCTTTATTATTTAATATGTTTTTTTATTATTTATGATAATTGGATCTACTTAGATTTATATTTTATATCTAATAATTTTTTCTGCTAATTTTCATACCATTGGTTTTTGCTTGTGGTTCAGGAAAATTTTCTCTGTTATCCTACTATACCTTAAAATTAAAAAAAAAAAAAAAAAGGATTCTTACCACTTTAGACTTACAGGATAGGTGCAAAAATAATACAGTTTCACTATATCTTTCACCAAATTTTCCCTTATAAATATTTTCTTTGCATGATACAGGATGATTACCAAAACTAAGAAACTATTATTAATTAATTAAGGCAGTACTATTAATTAAACAGTGGCATTTGTTCACATTTTATCTTTTTTTTCTCCCACTAATACCTTTCTGTTCCAGGAACCAATCCAGAATCTCATCTTGCGTTTAGTTGTTGTATCTTATTATTCTCCTCCAATCTTTGAAGTATCCTCAGTCTTTTACTTTACTTCAAGACATGGAACAATATATTTACAGTGTCCCTCGATCTGACTTTTCTGGAATTTGTTCATGAGTATATTGATGTTATACATTTTGGCAAAAGGTACCACAGAAGTGGTGTTCCTTTTCCAGTACACCCTCTTAGGATCTACATTATGTTGATAAATATTACTGATGTTACCTTAGCTCGGTGAAGGGTGTGTCTGTCAGGATTCTACAATGTATAGTCCCTATTATTCCTTTTGTAATTACTAAATAATGTTTTGAGAATATGAATACAACCTCTGTGCTTAAATGTTCATGCATTATCATGCATTAATGTTATCTTGCCTGGAGTAATTATTGCTGTACTGTTCTAATGATGATCTTGTATATCCTTTACTCTTTCTGCATTTTTACTTCTATAAGGAAGTGATGTCCTTTTCTTCCCATTTATTTGGTTATTTATTTATAGCTGTGTGGACTCATGGACATTTATTTTATTCAGAGGTTATAATCCTATTCTGTCCTTCCTTATTTTGTTACTCAAGTTGTTCTAGCTTTGTCCATTGGGACTCTTTCAGGTTGGCTCCTGTGTTCTTTTCACATGCCCCCATCTATTTTTAATTACATATCTTAGGTTTCTGATACCAGTAGATGCTGTAGGCTCATCTTGTATTTTTCTTGCCACAGCCCTAAAGTCAACAACATCTCCAAGGAGCCCTGGATCTTTTTATTGGAAACTTATATTTAGAAACTAAGACCTGGGCACCAGGTATGCTTATTGCTGCCACTTCTATTTCCTCTCAATACAGATCTAAGAATACGTATTTACTAATTCCTGCATTCACACACATCTATAATTATGTATGCATGTATATATGTGTGTAATCTGTCATCTGTCTTCTATCACATGTCTGTACTGACATTTAATTCAATCAGCAGCACAAGGTTTATTCTATTTCTCATTTAGTTATTTATAAGTGTTTCCCCAATAGTGAGGAACCTTGCTTTCATATACAAAAATATTACTTACTTGTTTAATGTTTTTATAAAAATAAAGTGTTTTTATATTTGCTAAGCCATATCAAAGGGAGAACCACATCTATCAACCAGAATAGATTATTGGATACATTTCTTTGTATATATTTACCCACACAATATTGAGGCAAAACACTGGTTTGCATAGTGAATTTAGAACAACTTCTTTTTCCCTCATCAGTATGGTTATGTGATTCAGTTGTAGTTCAGTTACTTTCTCACACTTCATCTATATTACCATCCTGATTTTTTAAAAAATTTATAGATGTACATTAAAAATCACTCTTTCTGGTATATGGTTCCATGGGCTTTGACGAATTCAGAGTTGTAAATTCACCACTACACTTTTGTGCAGAACATGTCCATCATCCCACATATAGTGTCTTCCTATCAACCTCTCCTTCCCAAATCCCCATACATACCACCAATTGATTTTATATCCTTATAGTTTTGCCTTTTCTGGAATGTCATATATTAATACATTCATCCAATATGTAGTATTTGATACCTATCTTTATTCATTTAGCTGAATACAAAAGGATATTTGCAAATTCTGTGATCTTCCAAGGATTTTATACTGCAAAACACACTACACTTGACATAAATCAACTCATCAACTCTTTTGGTTGAATTATTCTTACAGATGTCTGGTATATCTTCCTTAGATAAATATGTGATCTCACCTCCTCTCTCCCAGCAGGTGCCTGCCTTTCCTTAAATTTTAGGTCAATTCTCTGCAACCTCAGCTCTCCAATTGGTTTGAAAAAAATCATGCATCTGAAAGTTAATCTGTCCCTCTAACTTTATAAGGGTGAGAGCGACATTCTTTTAGCTGTCTGTATCGCAGAGCAGAAGTCAGATATCTTATTAAAGTATTTCTGGGACTCCTGGGTGGCTCAATCAATTAAGCATCTGACTTTGGCTCAGGTCATATTCTGGCAGTTCGTTTGCTTGAGCCCCACATCAGGCTTTGTGCTGACAGCTCAAAACCTGCAGCCTGCTTTGGATTCTGTGTATCCCTCTCTCTTTGCCCCTCCCTCACTTGAATTCTGTCTCTTTCTGAAAAATAAATAAACATTAAAATTTAAAAAAAAAAAAAATAAAATATTTTTGATATCCAGAAATCCTTCTTTTCACAGATTTTTTTCTTTTACTTTTGTGCAACAATCTGATCTTGCTTTAAGGATGTGCTGTCTTCTCTAATCTAAAAATATTGTTAAGAAGTTTAAAGATTTGATCATATTTTCGAGATTTCTCTTTTTTCCACTGTCATCTGTTCTATTTGTTCATCTTACACATTCTATCTTATTTTATTTTTCTTTACTGCTAATTGTTTAATTTGCATCTCTGTTGATGAATTGAGGTCAGGATGATTCATGAAAGGGATTGTAATTGTACTTCTAGTCTGTTTCCCCATTAGTCTTCTCCTTGGAATTTTAGACCTACCAATGTACATATTTCAGAAAAGGTTTTACTTAAGCACATAAATGGAAAGGTTCCAATAGGCTATCACCTCCTCCAAAGCCAAAGTAAGACGAGAAGTATTCTGAAGTATTGACCTGTATACTTAGAGCCTTTCCTATTCCCTAGTGGATCTTCACTTTTTTGAAAAAAAAATCACTTTATTTTTAATGAGAAAACCACATTTCACCAAGCAGATGGTAAGACACAATCTTCTTTGCCTTGTAACTCTAAATTTACTTGGGTTCCCCAAGCAAAATGGGCTTTACTCTTGTTGGAGATTTTCCTGTGTCTATATTGTTCTGTGATTTTCTCTAGTTTTGTTTATTCGTTTCCTCCATCTCATCTACTTTATAGTATATAGAGATTTATTGTAAAAGCCTTGTTCAGGTGTGGTATGGTATCAATGATTGTGTCACCCCACCTGAGTAACATGTTGAAACCTAATCCCCAAGATGATATTATTAGGAAGTGAAGCCTTTGGGAGGTGATTAGGTCATGAGAGCTGGGCCCTTATAAATGGTATTAGTGTCCTTATAAAAGAGATCTAGAGAAATCCTTTGTCCCTTCCATCATGTGAGGTTATAATGGAAGTATAAAAATCGAGGCAGGGGGCCCTTATTAGAATGAAGCTGTTGGTGCCATGGTCTTCTTAGCCTCCAGAACTATGAGACATAAACGGTTGTTGTTTATAAGCTACTCAGTTGATGGTATTTTTTGTTATAGCAGCCTGACAAAGGCAAGGTAATTTTCTAATATTCTCAGAGTTTTTTCTGAATTTATTTCCCTTTCTATTTTGTGACCATTTACTGTAATTTCTGTGGTATTTTAGGGAGGAAACAACCTTAAGTATAATTTTCAGACCACTGTCTTGAACTAAAATTTCTTATTGAATTTTAAAGCTGTTATTTCTCCTTCAAAAAAGCAAATTTAATTATTTTAACAGGCAGGAAAAAATGTGTCAAGTAATATTTGAAATTCTGGTTCCAACTTATAAATTACATTTATAAAATAATTCATATTACATTTGTCTTTTCAAGAATAAAATAAATTTTCTCAAAAATATAGGATAGTCATAACAAGATGTTATATGGATACTGTGCAGAGGAGAAAAAATAGCCTCTATTTAAACATCCTGTAAGGGTTCTCTTGAAATGTATTTTTATAGAACCTTTTACCTCACAATGGAATTTTATAGGAAAGTGATCCTTTCATCTTCTCTACAAGGGTACTTAGGTACAGAAGGGATAAATAGCATCTGCTGAGTATAGTCTAAGTAAAATGGAGTTCAAATAAAATGCTCAAGAAACCGAGGGTTTAATAAGGACCGTCACACTAGTCAAATAAAGTCAGTAAACAAAATAACAACAGCAGGAGCAACAACAGTGAAAAAACCATTACAGCTTTAAAATTTTGCCTTTAAAGATATTAGAAGCTGAAAAAATAGTTATACAGAATGAGAATCTAGTGTTTCCATCTGTATTTGTCTTGTGAAATTAAACAATATCCAGAGCTTAAGAGTACTTTCTTTTGTTCCATTTCATTTGTGGTAACCAATATGTCTTTTGTTTGTTTTAGTAGAAAGACTAAGCTCCGCTTGACAGCCATCTTATGAAATTTTATTCTTTTTTTTTTTCTTTATAAGGTTATAGCATTATTTTATAAGATTTAGTTATTTAAGCAGGAATTATTTCTTTTTTTAATTTGAACTAAATTTATAAGAAAAAAGAAAATTCCCGTTGCAATATCTAATAAGTACTCTTCTTATCATAACTACTCTGATAACTCTTACTTCCATTATGAGGGAAATCCGATCTAGCAAAATTTTATACATGCACTTCCAACTTTCTCATAAGGGTAGGGAGTACTAATTCAAAAGAAGAACAAAGTGAAGGAAACGGAGAAGGAGGAGAAAGAGAAGTACATTGGGATGAATAACCAATAGTAGAGAAATTGGTTGCATTTCTATAAACCAATAATGAAGCAGCAGAATGAGATATCAAGGAAACAATCCATTTACAATTACACCAAAAACCATAAGGTAACTAGGAATAAACCTATCCAAAGAAATAAAAGATCTGTACTCTGAAAACTATAGAAAGCTTATGAAAGAAATTGAAGAAGACGCAAAGAAATGGAAAAATATTTCATGCTTCTGGATTGCAAGAAAAAATATTGTTAAACTGTCGATACTACCCAAAGCAATCTACACATTGAATGAAATCCTTATCAAAATAACACCAGCATTCTTCACAGAGATAGGACAAACGATCCTAAAATTTGTACGGAACCAGAAAAGATCATGAAAAGCCAAAGCAATGTTGAAAAAGAAAACGAAAGCTGGAAGCATCACAATTCCAGACTTGAAGCTATATTACAAAGCTGTAATCATCAAGACAGTATGGTACTGGCACAAAAACGGACACTCAAATCAAGCAACAAGGGAAAACATACATAAATGTGAGAGAACTCCTTATTATGCCTAAGTCAATGAAAATGCTAAAATATTTTCTCCCCTTGCTATTACTATGGGATGATAAATCTCATATAAACTGAACTAAAGAAGATTCAGTGAACCTTTCTCTTGAAAATCTGATGAACCACAGGGGCTACAATACTGACTGACAAAGTAGAGATAAACTTGCTTTGACCTTCATCATCATCCTGTGGTCAAAATTAGGGGTAGATTTCCTTCTGGGTTTTCCAGGCCAGTAGCACACATGAGATTTGAAAACAGATTGATATTATCAAGATATGAAGCAAAATTAATTATAACAAATTAACTAGAACAAATAATCTTAAAATTTTTATTGAACCACAAAAGACTCCAAATAATCTTAAAAAAGAACAAAACCGGAGGTATCATAACCCCAGATTTAAGATATACTACAAAGATATAGCAGTCAAAATGGTGTGGTACCAACACAAAAATAGACATAGATCAATGGAACAGGATAAAGAGACCAGAAGTAAATCCATGCTTAAATGGTCAATTAATATACAACAAAGGAGGCTAGAAAAAACAATGGGAAAAAGAAAGTTTCCTCAATAAACGGTGCTGGGAACACTTGACAGCTATATGCAAAAGAATGAAACTAGACCTCTTTCTCAAGCCACACAAAAAAATAAAATCCAAATAAATTAAAGACCTAAATGTGAGACTTAAAAACATAAAACTTCTTAAAGAAAATATAGGCAGTAGTCTCTTGGACATCTGCCTTAGCAACATTGTTTCAGATTTGTCTCCTCAGGCAAAGGAAACAAGTTAAAAATAACCTATTGGGAGTATACCAAAATAAAAAGTTTTGCACAGCAGAGGAAACCATATATAAAATGAAAAGCCAACTACTGTATTGGAAAAGATATTTGCAAAACATGCATCCAGTTAGGAGTTAGCATCCAAAATATAGAAAGGTCTCATACAACTCAACACCAAAAATGCAAATAATCCAATTAAAAAATGGGCAACGGTCCTTAATAGACACTTTTCCAAAGAAGAAATATGGATGACCAAGAGACATATAAAAAGATGCTCACCATCACTAATCACCAGGGAAATGCAAATCAAAACCACATTGAGATATCACCTCACATGAGTCAGAATGTCTAGTATCAAAAAAGACAAGAAATAACAAGTGTTGGTGAGGATGTTACAAAAGGGAACACTTGTGCACTGTTGATCAGAAAGTAAAATGATTCAACCACTGTGGAAAACAGTGTGGAGGGTCCTCAAAAAATTTAAAAAAATAGAACTACCATATGCTTCAATAATTCCACTACTGGGTATTTATCTGAAGAAAACGAAAACACCAATTTGAAGTGATACATGTACCTCTATGTTCATTATAGTATTTACAATAGACAAGACATGGAATCAACCTAAGTGCCCGTTGATAGATGAATGGATAAAGATGTGACGTGTGTGTATTTATATTTATATACAATGCGATATTACTGAGCCATAAAAAAATTAAGATTTTTGCCATTTGTGACAATGTAGATGAACCAGGAGGGTATTATGCTAAGTAAAATAAGTCAGACAAAGACAAATACCATCTAATTTCATTTATGTGTGAAACCTAAAAAACAGAACAAACGAAATCAGAAACAGGCTCATAAATATAGAGAACAAATGTGGTTGCCAGAGGGGATATGGCCAGGGAGATTGGGAAAATAGGTGAAGGGAATGAAGAGGTACAAACTTCTAGTTAGAGAATAAATAGGTCATGAGGAGGAAAAGTACAGCATAGAGAATATAGTCATTAATATTGTAATAATGTATGGTGACAGATGGTAACTGTACTTATCATAGAGATTATCATTGCATAATGTATAGAACTGTCAAATCACTATATTGTACAGTTAAAACTAACATAATTATGTATGTCAACTATACTTCAATAATTTTTTTAAAAAGCACAACCATCTTCTATAAATGCTTTTTCAAAGAATATAATATGTGGTTCGGATTTTTCTTATCTTTTAAAATGCTTGGAAGTGTGTATAGTCATTAAATTGCAGTTTATAGGTTTTTAGATCTTAAAACGATGGACATCAAATTAAATTTCAGTTTATTTTGCAGTCTTTTTAAGTATACTGGATGACAAAAATCAAGAATTCTCTCATAACACAGCAACAACATAAAAAGGATAAAAATGCTAAAACAAAAAAGAGACCTGGAACATAGACCCAGTTGGCTCCACATATAAATATAGAAGTTCTAGAGAAGACAAATTGTATTGATGAGATGAATAACAGAAGACATTTTTTAGTAGCTGGAAGAGAAGTGATATTCTCTATTGAAAAGTTTATTGAGTTTGAATGTAGAAAATGCCTGGACATATTCTTGTAGAATTCCTATATTCTAAGGCTAAAGAGAATACCATACAATGTGACAAGATTAAAAAAACTTCCAAGGAAAAGAAATATGAGAATGTCATCTGAGTTCTTACAGCAATGCTAAAGTCTGGAAAGTGAAACAAGAATATTAATAGCTTATTAAAAGAAAAATAAAAGCATTATAAAAACAAAACTAGATTAAGTTTTCAAGAAATCAATAAAATTTGAATATAAAGTAGAAAATTAAAAATTAGTCTCCTCTTCATCCTCTCCTTTCCCTTTTCCCCTCCCCACTCACTCTTAGATCAGCTTATCTCCACATATACTGCATTCTAGCTACATAGAACTAAAAGGACATTTCCAAATATTCCATGATTCTACCTTTCTATCTTATACTTAGAATTCTCTTTGTCCCTTTCTTTGCCTGGAACACTCTTTTAAAACTTATTCTAGAAAGGACAGGGCTACATGGTGGAGAAGTAGGGGGATCCATACCTCTCAAACAAAGAAGTGCTGAAGCCAAAGGACTTTGAACCCTGGAGTCTGGGAGGAAAAGAGACCAAAAACTTCCAGACTCATTCTATGAAGCCAGTATTACTTTGATTCCTAAACCAGACAGAGACCCAGTAAAAAAAGAAAACTACAGGCCAATATCCCTGATGAATGCAAAAATTATCAATAAGATACAAGAAATCAAATTCAACAGTGTATAAAAAGAATTATTCACCATGATCAAGTGGGATTCATCCCTGGGCTGCAGGGCTGGTTCATTATTCACAAATCAATCATTGTGATCCATCACATTAATAAAAGTACAGATAAGAACCATATGATCCTGTCAATCGATGCAGAAAAAGCATTTGACAAAACACAGCATCCTTTCTTAATAAAACCCTCAAGAAAGTCGGGAAAAGGAACATACTTAAACATCATAAAAGACATTTATGAAAAGCCCACAGCTAATATACTCAATGAGGAAAAACTGAGAGCCTTCCCCCTGAGATCAGGAACACGACAGGGATGTTCACTCTCCCTGCTGTTGTTTAACATAGTGTTGCAAGTCCTAGCATCAGCAATCAGACAACAAAATGAAATCAAAGGCATCAAAATTGGCAAAGATGAAGTGAAACTTTCACTATTCACAGACAACATGATACTCTACATGGAAAACCTGACAGACTCCACCAAAAGTCTGCTAGAACTGATATGTGAATTCAGCCAAGTTGCAGGTTATGAAATCAATGTACAGAAATCTGTTGCATTTTTATACACCAATAATGAAGCAACAGAAAGAGAAATAAAGAATCTGATCCCATTGACAATTGCACCAAGAATCATAAAATCCCTAAGAATAAGTCTAACTGAAGATGTAAAAGATCTGTATGCTGAAAATTATAGAAAGCTTATGAAGGAAATTGAAGAAGATACAAAGAAATGGAAAAGCATTCCATGCTCATGTATTGTTAAAATCTCAATACTACCCGAAGTAATCTACACATTCAATGCAATCCCAACCAAAATTGCACCAGCAGTCTTCTCGAAGCTAAAACAAGCAATCAGAAGATTTGAATGAAACCACAAAAGACCCCAAATAGCCAAAGTAATGTTGAAGAAGAAAATCAAGCGGGAGGCATCACAATCCCAGACTTTAACCTCTACTACAAAGCCGTAATCATCAAGACAGTATGGTATTGGCACAAAAACAGAAACATAGACCAATGGAATAGAATAGAGAACCCAGAATTGGACCCACAGATATATGTCCAACTAATCTTTGACAAAGCAGGAAAGAGTATCCAATGGAAAAAAGACAGTCTCTTTAGCAAATGGTGCTTGCTGGGAGAACTGGACAGCAACATGCAGAAGAATAAAACTAAATGACTATCTTCCACCTTTCACAAAAATAAACTCAAAATGGATAAAGGACCTGAATGTGAGACAGGAAACCATCAAAACCCTAGAGGAGGAAACAGGCAACAACCTCTTTGACCTCAGCTGCAGCAATTGCTTACTCCACACATCTTCAAAGGCAAGGAAATTAAAAGCAAATATGAACTACTGGAACCTCGTAAAGATAAAAAGCTTCAGCACTGCAAAAGAATCAATCAACAAAACTAGAAGACAACCAATGGAATGGGAAAAGACATTTAAAAATGACAAATTGGATAAAGGGCTAGTGTCCAAAACCTATAAAGAACTCACCAAACTCCACACCCGAAAAACAAATAATCCAGCAAAGAAATGGGCAGAAGACATGAATAGATACTTTTCTAAAGAAGACATCCAGATGGCCAACAGGCACATGAAAAGATACTCAACGTCGCTCCTCATCAGGGAAATACAAATAAAAACCACACTGAGATACTGCCTCACACCAGTCAGAGTGGCTAAAATGAACAAATCAGGAGACTATAGATGCTGGAGAGGATGTGGAGAAACCGGAACCCTCTTGCACTGTTGGTGGGAATGCAAACTGGTGCAGCCGCTCTGGAAAACAGTGTGGAGGTTCCTCAAAAAATTAAAAACAGATCTACCCTATGACCCAGCAATAGCACTGCTAGGAATTTACCCAAGGGATACAGGAGTGCTGTTGCATAGGGGCACTTGTACCCAGTGTTTATAGCAGCACTGTCAACAATAGCCAAATTATGGAAAGAACCTAAATGTCCATCAACTGACGAATGGATAAAGAAATTGTGGTTTATGTATACAATGGAATACTACGTGGCAATGAGAAAGAATGAAATCTGGCCATTTGTAGCAACATGGATGGAACTGGAGAGTATTATGCTAAGTGAAATAGTCAGGCAGAGAAACACAGACACCATATGTTTTCACTCATATGTGGATCCTGAGAAATTTAACAGAGAACCATGGGGGAGAAAAGAGGGGGGGGAAGTTACAGAGAGGCAGGGAGGCAAACCATAAGAGACTTAAATGCTGAGAACAAACTGAGGGTTGGTGGGGGGTAGGGAAGAGGGCAAAGTGGGTGATGGGCATTGAGGAGGACACCTGTTGGGATGAGCACTGGGTGTTGTATGGAAACCAATCTGACAATAAGTTATATTTAATATAAAAAATAAAAAGAAAAAAAGAAAATTAAAAATTTATCAAGGAAATACAAGAAAATAAATCATAAATAGTAATATCTAGTGTGTATGATTTAATTTAATATTAAAATTGTGAAGCTATATAATAGTTGACATTATAAAATAACAAAAGACTTATTTTGCAAAAAAAGCAATGAAAGTATGTAAGATAAAAATTAATAGAAATACGATGATAACTTGTTAATCATGTTCTTACAGAGGGAAAGTCAAATCTTGCTCATTAAGAAGCAAACTGAGGGGCACCTGGGTGGCTCAGTCGGTTAGGTCTGCTACTTTGGCTCAGGTCAATGTCTCATAGTTCATGAGTTCGAGCCCCACGTCGGCCTCTGTGCTGACAGCTCAGAGCCTGGAGCCTACTTTGGAGTCTGTGTCTCCCTCTGTTTCTGCCCTTCCCCTGCTCATGCTCTGTCTCTCGTTGTCTCTCAAAAATAATAAATAAACATTTAACAAACTGCAAAAAAAGAGGCAGACTGATATAACAGAAAAAAAATTCAGAGTACTGGAGAATTGAAAAATACCTATCATTCTCTGTTATTTAGTTGAATATATGTGATGAAAAAAATATCACAAGATCAATTGTGTACTGGCAGGCAGAAAGAAAAATAACTAAATATTCCAAAAACTAGATATATTCTCTGATCAAATGCAAACACAAATGTGGCCAAAGAATCAATGTAATTTGTGAAGTTAATAAATATATGTCCAGAAAAACTTTGTATATAAAGTGAAGCAGAAGTGAAACTAAGATTGTAGTAGGGTCCAAGGAACAAAAAAACAAAAACAAAAACAAAAACAAAACCTCAAAGCAACCTGACTATACACATACCGCACTTGACAACATCCCTCTTGACCTTGTAACATAAGAACACTTAATCAGACTGCATGTTTGTGTGTTACCATATATGGGAGACAAAGACATAGAAAATGTATAAAAAAAAAACTACATCATGTAGCATTTGGGACTCAGCTCTTTGGGTATGAACACAACTGAGTAGTGCTGGAACAAATAAAGTTGCTTCCTGGAAAGAAAAGCCTCACTGTCATGACTCTCTGTGTGAGAACCCTGTTACACGATCGTTTAGAAAGCAATAAAGAAAATGATTTTTAAAAATATGACAACCTAAAGGACCTAAGAATGAGATCTGGAGCCCCAAAAGATACTAAGACAGTAACAATTTGGGAAGAATAAAGAATCCTTAAGAAATTGTCTTCAAATGAACCTACTTAGAGGTGCCTGGGTGGCTCAGTCTGTTAAGTGTTTGACTTCGGCTTTGGTGATGATCTTGTGGTTTGTGAGTCCAAGCCCTGCCTAGGGCTCTGTTTTGAAAACTCAGAACCTGGAATCTGCTTTGGGATCCTGTGTCTCCCTCTCTCTCTGTGCCCCCTTCCCCACTCATGGTCTGTATCTGTCTCTCCAAAATGAATAAACATTAATTTTTTTTAATAACCTACTTATATGCTAAATCTGTAAATATAGTTCTTCATCAGAGAACAATGGGGCTGAATGTCCACAGGGCTTTTATTTTCATGCCTATTTTTCAGCTGCAAACTCACAGAATAGCACAATGTACCTACCCAATGTTTAATTTTATATAGTTATTTTGCTTAAGAATAAAGTTATCAGGGAGATAAATCTAGGCTCTCTAGTGTCACCTCTGAATTTCTAGTCTTGTTTCTTCTACCTCCACACTATGTTGCTCTCTCAGTTCTCCCAGGGATGTTTTACTAATTACCCAGCAGATGCTTTTCGTGTTCTGTGTGTTTATGTTAACTTTTAATGAAACAAAATAACATTCAAGAAGTTAGAAGTTTTTCTCACAGTAGTAATAAATAGATGAATATGTATCCTTCTAGTGAAATAGATATGCTTTTTCTGCGGGGAGGGGGGACATAACAGAGATCAAAATAGAATCTAGTAATCTCATGCCCCTCACAGCCATCTCTGACCATCTCTGAGCATAATCATGGATGCTTTTTGTATCAAATTACCCTAGGGTCTAAGATGCTTCCTATAGTGTCTTTCTAAACTACCTAAGATCCTTAAAACCAGAGTGAGGCCATATCCACTTTCACCACTGTGTTCCCTTCCTACCTCACCTAATTTAGACATTCATGAGACCCAAATATATTTACCAAACCCATGAATGTTTGGATGAGATGAACAAGTAAATAATAAAACAGTTGTCATCTAATTGGCTTCCATAACATAACATAGATTGTAACTAACTTTTTTTGTGAAATATGTATTCTTTCCATCTCTACAATATAGTGCACAATTAGCTTTTTATTTGCCATTCTGTTTTATCTATGTCTAAGGAGCTAAATCAAGCAGAAAGCTCATCTGAAGTTAAAAAGCCTAATCCACTGAACGCATAAAATGTAACATATTTTACACTTAATGAAGAAGTACAGGAATTTCCATCCTAGAGCCATGATCAAATTACCTAATTCTCAGATGGCTATGTTTTGCCTACTTAGCTTCTCTATGCAGCAACTATTACTTTTAGTGTTTTTTTCTCCATCTTTTAACTATCTTTTAAAATTATTTTGCACTTTGATTTTTAACAATCTGGGGTGAAATGCAACAGCTATTTTTGTGGTAGAGTGGTCCCTGAATAAATGCATTTAAATTTGCAAAGTATTTTTATTCCTTTTGAGACTTAAATTACTGCTCAGCAAATGCAGCATACTAAAAATGCCAGTGCTGTTATAAAATAACATATTGAAAAAGATTACAGACTTGTCTAAGATTGCTGTTTTTGTTGTTATACTTGCCTCCTCTCTCTGTATTAAATGAAAAAATGTAAAGGAATTTTGTCTTTCCCCATTCCAAATTCAGACTATTTAAGCAGGTAAAAATACTTTTTTTTAAATCTTTTTAGAAAGAGAGAGAGAGTGCATGCAGGGGAGAGGCAGAGGGAGAGAGAAAGACTCTCAAGCAGGGTCCATGCTCAGCACAGAGCGTGATGTTGGGCTTAATCCCTTGACCCTGGGATCCTGACCTGAGCTGAAATCAAGAGTCAGATGCTCAACCAACTGAGCCGCAGGAGCCCCTAAACAGGTAAAGATACTTTTATTGCCATAGCAGCCGTTATATAGAATATCAGTTCCCTTCTCTGTAGATTGTTTCCATTTGGGAAAATGACAGAAAAAGAGGTAATCTTATAATAATTAGCCCATGAATTCAAAATGGGCTGCAGTACCTTAATGGCTCATTTCAAATTCTCTACACATTTGTCATCCAAGTATTTGGTTTCAGTTGATTTCTCATTTTGAAACAGTTCCACACTAGACCTATTTTGTCTGTGATAGTCAAAATGATCTCTCCAGGCTGCTTCATCAATTGCTCTAGCTCAAGTGGTATGCAGCTTTTATGAACAGCCCACACCCTCAAATTTTAGAGCCTAGTAAGAGAACAAAGAGTCAATATAACGTGGAAAGAAAGTATTGCATGTAGTTGTTAAGAGATGCTAGAAAGAGAAGACAGATTAGATTCCTCTGTTACAGGTGCAATGAGATTTATGTACATGCACTCCAAAGTCTCCTGATATTCCTCTCTCTCTCTCTTTCTCTCTCTCTCTCTTCTTTCTCTCTCTCTCTCTCTCTCTCACTTTCTCTCTGTGTGTGTATGTATAAAATACAATTAACAACAACAACAACGAAACTTAAGATTCAACCAAAATCCTTTTCTGAGAAAATTTCTCAGCTTTATCTAATTAACTCTGCTTGTTTATTTATATACTTTTATTTATATACTTTATATACTTATTTATATACTTTTATTTATATACTTTTATATATATACTTGTTTATTTATATACTTTATAT